>NC_051179.1:136457284-136557284 GCF_013339695.2 Rhipicephalus sanguineus | reverse complement strand
TGGCCTCTTCAAGTACATGTAGAATTTTTGCCCGAGATTCCGCACCCCCTCCCTCCTCCCCCATTTACACACACACACGCAAACGCGCGGGCGCGCAATGGGTAAGCGACAAACGGACTCCGGCTTTTTAAATTCTTTTTTTCTGTTTATTTGTCGCGAGTTACGGCAGAAGACGCCAGGTCGGGGCATGCTCTGGCACGGATGAATCTCGCTGCAACTAATTGCCTGCCACTCAAGCAGACAAACAATGTCCCACCTCGACCAACGAAGCGGCGTCGCCGGCGCCGCCCTAACCTTTTCATTTTCTTTTTTTTTAATTTTTCCTCGGCTGTATGTACACCACCTGCTCCACTACCCGGAAACGACGCGTGTTTCTTCATTCTCTTCTCTGCTTGCCCTAGCGAATGAGCCGAGGAGGACTGTTTGACACACTACGTCACACACTACGTGGCACACTACGCATTATTTTCTTCCTATCCTTCTTTCAACTAAGGTGGACCATGACAATTTTTGGTGTTTACATAGCGCCGCTTTTGCTCATAAGCTCTGACAAAGACCGGCCCACCAGTCAAAACCGTTGGGAAATAAAATTAAGATAGCCGCTTAGTTGTGTCTCTGCTCTTCCCAAGTACGCTTGCCCATTGAAAAAGCTTCTTCAGTTCTACTACATTGGCTACCATCATGCCCACTTCTGAGTGGTTGTCTGTGCATTTCCTGCGCGTTCCGATAAGCTGTGTCATTGTAGGAGGTTCGTCGATCAAGTACGCACACGAAACGTTCAATCGCCTAGAACTTGGAACTCGCGCCTTCGTTTCCTGCCGCGGAGCACGCTTCAACGACGTCCCCACCCTGCTGCAGCGTTTGCTACAGACACATCCGAGGGTGTTGGGTGGCTCATGTAAGAATTGCGGACATTGCCGACAACGGTTGCGCGAAGGTCCTGGCGGATTTATTGCAACTCATTCAGAGGATTCGCCAGGAGCGGCAAAACCCTGAACTCTGCGGTAGCCTACCACTGCCCAGAGCTCCGAGCCGCCCACACCTTGAAGCGAAGAAAAAGTTCATACATTGGTTCAATAGAGAAACCTCCCGCTCGTAAACCAAGTGAGCCGCCTCTGCCATCGGAAGGAAAAGTTCGCGGTGTTTTCTAACTCGACCACGACTTCCATGGGCTACCGCCCTGGATGGTACCCTCGATATCGAAACCGACTTTCTTTTTAAGGTAGCGGTGACTAAAACATATACGATGCATTGACAGGCACCACAATACTTGTTTTAGGTTCCTCGACACCAGTATACAGTAAAACCTCGGTGATACGAATCTCGCGGGGTGACCAAAAATACTCGTATCATCCGAAATTCGTATCACCAGAAAACATGAAAAATTGGTATACGACAAAAGAAAGTTGGCATGCGTTTTATTCAGTGTTTCTCAGGGCCACAGCGACGTCATGAACAGCTGTGAATGATTGCCAGTAAAGTTTTTAGACGTCAACGATCATACTTGTACTCGTAAATATACGGTGCATGCGCGAGTGTGTAATTAATGAACCAGATGTGTAGTGCCCCGTAACCGCTAGTAGCCCCTTCCTAATCTTACTACACTTTTCTGCATGATACCAGAGTACTGCTGCGAAAGTAACTTAGGAAGCGCTTTGCGCGCGATAGATGAAGGAACGCAAATTTTAGAATCGCTGTCCTTTGATGTTGTTAATTTCTTATCACGGTGGTGTTGGGGGTGCTTTTCGGGAGGTTTATGGCCGTGCCGGCAGAGTGGGTAGGTTTGCTCAAATTTCGGGAGTCTCCCGTGCAAATCGGAGAGTTGGCAGGTGTGGGCGTATGTTGCGAGGACTAGCTCCTTCGCCAAGACCGTCCGCTTTGTCTCTTGGGGTCTTCGTCCACCTGTCATGGGATTTCGTGACGAACCCGCAGCCCAAGTTTTAGTCTTGTTTCATAGAACGTCTGATTGCAGGGACATGGCTTGCATCGACGTGGCAGGCACGTGTTAACACAGTACAAAGACGCTGCTGCCTCGAGCAGAGGAGCACGCGTCAACGTGTCGGGGAAAAAACAGTAAACGCGACTGTAATCTAAACGCGAAGGCGCATGAAGGCCTCCAAGATTCGCGCTCACTGTCTCAGAGGCAACGACGCACCGTTGATGGTCGCGCAGCGCGCATGCCCACGCCCGCGCGTGAATGCCGCGCCTTCCCTGACAGCGCAGGCAGCACCTGTTCTCACCTGCGCGCTAGCGTACGTTTCTTATCAAACGTCGTCGGGTGAAAATCGGTTGGCAACAACCGTACTCCAATACATTCCAGGCTAATGGGCCTTGGCCGGGACCACAGAAAAGTTCGTATCACCCCGAAATTCGTACGAGCCGTGATCGTATCACCGAGGTTTTACTGTGTTTATTTAGAGCAACTATCCGAAAAAATTTGAAAATTCGTGTCAGTATCTTTAAGGTAGGTGGCTCCCGCCGTCCGTCCCCATAGCCGATCTTTTCCCAGTGAGGAGGCGCGTACATTCAAGACGGAACTTGGTTCATTTACATAGTTACAAGTGAGAGAAATAACGAGTGAATCAACTCAATGCACCAACAACAAAAGTCTTCGGCTTTTATAGCCCCGAGTGTGACAACACTAGGGCACTTGAAAACCGATGTTAGCAGCTTCCTCCAGTTTGGTGTTTTGCCGCCACAGTGCACCGCCCCCAGAAAGGAGGTAATGGGCCACATAATACATTCGTTGATGAGGGGCAAGGATGACAAGTCCGATTGGGGAACACTAGTGCACCACACAATGAAAACAATCACGCACCACGCCCCTACGACCAGAATATCGGAATGTCGGCAATGAGGAAAAGTCCGAAGGAGGGGAAAGGGGGGTTGAGAGGGCGATGACCTCGGCTGCCACTGCCTTGAACGCCTGCTGGCCCTGAATACTGTGTTCAGTGAAAGCATCACCTGGATCGATGAGAGCGTCTTCAGCGGCGCCGTCACACGCTGACCATCCCCGCACAAGAAGCAGGTGTCCCTGAAACTTCCGCTGGTTTCCTCGCAACCGGACTACCGCGAAATGCTTAGCGCACTTGACCACGTGTGCGTAAGCACATCTCCAAGAAAAGCGAGGCTCCATGCTTCCGTCCAAGCGCCAATACGGGGGAGATAGCATTCCGGCAGACAGGTGCACGCACAATGGCGTCTGATGTCTGCCACGATGATTTACAAGGCCAAACGTAACAGCTCCTCCGCCACCCGGAGAATCTCAGTTCGCCAGCGCACACAACAGCTGGGCACGAAGAGAATCACTGGTGTCCAGGCTGGTTTTGCGAACTCGACAACTGCGACAACCACAACTGCGAACTCGCAAGAAACTCCCAAACCAGCTCACAATGATAGACAGCAGCAGAGCGAACCACAAAACAATGCCACGCCGCGGTCAAGCGCCTCCAGGCCTCCGAAGAAATGCAAATGAAAAACCCGCTACTCTAAAATTTTGACGAAATTTTGTGCCGCCAAAGCTACAACATTCATGGATGACGAGATACCATCCGCACTGCTATGTAGTGTCTAACATCTTCGGCTAACTTCACGAAAAACAACCGAGAACACAGCTTTGACATGCATGCTGCCTAAACATTTGCAAAACATATGTGCGCGTATTCCTAACGCTCACTCAAAACGTAGCCGCAATTATCTACTTGAGACACACCCTGACGCACTCGCAAACCCTTTCACAACAGATTCAGCTGCGTCTTATAACTGTCTGCGAAATATTTCAAACCTTATCGTTCGGTAAAGCGTAAAGCCCCACATAAGTGATCACACGATCCATAAGCGTCCAACGAAAATAACAAAGAAAATGGAATACACATCGCTTACTAACGAGCTCGTTTGGTTAGCGTTACCTCCTCATGTCAGCCCCTCTGAAAAAGAAAGCACTGGGCTCCACTGGTCTCTTCTTTGTGCAAGGACACGACATTACCTTTCAGTGGCTTCCAAGTCACTGCGGCACATTGGGCAACAAACATGCCGACGCTGCTGCTCGAACTGCACACGAAGACGGTGTACAAGAATCCATCCCGTTATCAAGAACGGATGCTGCGATGAAAATTGGGGAGATTGCCAATGAAGAAATAAAAGCCTTGTGGAACACACCAAGTTTACAGCACACACGACGGCATAGACTGGACCCGTGTCGTCGACTTCGGCCTCCGTCCGGACTCTCTCGACTCGAGGCAACGGTGCTTTGTCGACTGTGGCTTGGTGTTGCATTCACCAAATCTTTTGCCTTCCGTATCGGTATGGCAGAGAGTGCTGCTTGCAGCCAGTGTGACAGCGAAGAAACGATAGACCACGTTCTTTGTCGCTGCCCTCGCTACAGCTCGCACAGACTGTCGCTAGCTGCTGTGTTGGCCCGCCTTGATGATAGACCCCTGTCGGAACAGTCTGTGCTGGAATGCCGACCCGAACTGTCTGCACAGCGAAAATCATTTAAGGCCTTACTGAACTTTTTGCGTGCCAGTGGCCTATTGAATAGACTTTAGTACTCCCGCTCTACAGCTTCCTTTTGTTTATATTTTTTTGTCGCGCGCCTGCTCTTCTCTCCGCTGTCCTTTCCATCTTTCTTTCCCTTTCCCCCTCCCCTTAGTGTAGGGTAGCAAACCGGATGCTACAATTCTGATTAACCTCCCTGCCTTTCTCTCGTTTTATTATCTCTCTCTCTTTTAGCTCTACATTACGCGCATTCATATAGCGCTGAAATATTAGCGCGCACCATTAACCGTACGCTATACCCCTAGAAGCTGAACTTCTCCTAACACGCGACCGAACCTAAATGCCGTACACATCAGAAGCACCTTACAAAATATACTTTGGTCTAGTGCTAAAACCCTGGCCCAAATGCTTTTCAATCTTAACAGATGTCCACGAAGGCAGCAACGTTCAGTGCCAAACATGAGCATATCGAAAACCGCTATGGTTTTTGCTAAAACTTCCTTAAACCTCCTCATTGAATCCCTTAAAATGCGAAACATTATGCTACTTCGCGTTATACATAGAAGGTACTGAACAAGTAAAATTCGGTTCCGCTCCAGGAACGCTACCACTGTTTTAAAATTAGCGGTCGTACGAATCTTCACTAACAACTAACGTGCTCTTATATCAAAGACAACTCGTTTTAAGCAGTCAGCTCACTCCCATGCGGCCACTGTTTCCACACAACGCTTAACGGCTTAATAAAGGTAACACACACAACGCTTATGAATGCGAAAAGTAAAAAAAAATCCTTAGCGAAACAAACGAGTCCCGGAGAAAACAAAAGAACACTACTTAAAAACTAAAATTATCTTACAAAAAATTCTTTCAACAAACATTCTGTCACCTTCGCGGATAAGCTTACAGCTGTCTGGCACTTTTCAGTCGTACACGTGGCGGTCGCGGTCTTGGTGGCATTCGAGATTTCCAGAGACTCAAATGAGCTCGCGCTATTAGCCTAACTTCACTGGCACGCCTCGTTGGAGACTGCGGACGGCTTACATCACAAATGCGAAGAAGACGCCAGAAACGCGGGGGAAAGACTGGCAATTATCTGTTTTTGTTTGCTCTCGCTCGGCACTCTTCTGATCCGACCTTTCGTCTAGGAACGCTTCAACATGGTTGTCGCCGCAAAGTTCTACCTGTCAACGGCGCTTCTGTCGTGCAGATGAGCGTTGTTCTCATCTGCAGGGTAGGGTAGGAGGAAGACCGCTGCCGTAGCTCAATCGGTAGGGCATCGGATGCATTATTCGAAGGTTGCATATTCGGTCCCTGCTGGTGGCAAGTTGTCTTTTCATCCGCTGTAGTTTCTTCACATTTATGTCATAGTTTCTGCAAATAACGCCCCCAATACTTTTCTTGGCTTGACTGTCTGTTAGTTGTCCATAAGGTTGTCTAACAAAGAAAAACGAGCCCTTTAGTCTCTTCTTTTGTTCATTGCTCAAGTACATGACATACAGTGACATCACAAGTGAAGCTTACTCAGTCGCCTAAACTTCGTAAAACTTGATATTCAGTTTACTTGTGAATGCGGAAATATGGAGTAGAGAGTCTGTATTAACTTGTAGGCATATGCCACAGGAGCGAAGGAAAGACACGCCTGAACGATAATCGACGCCAACAAGGAACGTGTGCCGTGGATTCACGTGTCACAGAATAGCACCTTCTTTATTTTATTCTCTCGCCATCTCGCGCTCTCCGCTTTGCGCGCCGCCCGAACGAGGGCGCTACCCCCCGTGTAGACTGGAAGTCGGAATGTGACATGCCGTTTGTGGTAGTCCAACGGAAAGTCAGGCGTAGATGAGAGGCTTTCTATGGCCGTCTCCAGGTACGCCGGCTTGAGTTGGTCCAAGCTGACTCTCTCTTCACGGCCGTTCTGAAGAAGAGTGGCAGTTTTGGGGGTGCGGTGAAGGACGCGTAATGGTCCGTCGTAGGTTGGTGTCAAAGGTGGTCCGACCGCGTCGTGGCGCACGAAAACATGTGTTGAAGTGGCCAGATCAGGGTGGACGAATACTGTCTTGTGTTCGGAAGGTCTGGGTGGAGTGGGCTGGAGGTCTTGAACGCAGTCGAGGAGGCGTTGTAGGAATTGTTGTGGCTGGTCTGGTAGCTTCGTTGACGCGAAGAAGTCTCCCGGAAGCCGTAGAGAAGTGCCATACACCGGTCCTGCTGTTGAGCACTGCAGGTCCGCCCGGATGACAGCTCGTAAATCTAAGAGCACCAGTGTCTTCACGTGCCACAGCCTAGCACCTTCTTTATTTCCTACTCTCGCCATCGCGCGCTCTCCGGTTTGCGCGCCCCCCGAACGAGGGCGCTACAAACTCATTATCAGGAAGTTTTACTGTAGGTAAAAAGTATTGTGAGATGTATATAGTGTGAAATGATGTGTACAGCTAACGACAAAGTTGCAAAAAAGTTTGTTTTTGCACATGTTTCGTCGTAAACTTAGCATTGAGGTGGTCCTAGTAAAAATATGGTAAATAACGCATTTACTAGTAACCTTCATAAAATATGTTTTTGTTTTAAGCAAGAAAAATATTTTTGAAGTGTTCTGCCAGTTTCTGTGCTTGCGCGTGTTTATACCTCGTAGCAAAGGGTCCTAGCGGCATGTACAAGCTGCGCGGACAGGAGGAACATTTTGCCAACATAAGCAGCTTTGTACGTGCTTATTTAAATGATTTACTATTGAGTGTTAGCGTGAGTAAACAAGAAATCCAGCCCCTTCTTAGAGTTCGTTTAACCACATGCAGCTCAGTTATGAACCAACACATGGTCAATGATAAAACATGGTCGCTTAAATAGAAATGTGTTGGTTCATGACTGCATGTTATCCTGTTTTTTTTTTTTATAAGATCTTTTCTCTAATCGTAGTGTCCTTCCCACTTCTAAATCTCAGCGCATAGGTAAGGGGGTGTTCCGCACATCGGTATTACTTCCCGGTGCTGTAAAAGCACACTACTGGGGCCGTCAGCGGAGAATTGCATGTGGCGACCACATGCACTCTAGTATGGTTCGACGTTCTCGTTGGCTCAGGCTAAGACGCACTAGTAGATCATTGAAATAAGGACGGACAAAGCTGCTTATCGTGTCTAAATTTTCCGCATGCGCGTGCTGCTTGTAATTACCGCTAGGACGCATTGCTACGAGGCATCAACACGAGCAAGCACACACACTGGCAGTACACAAATTCAAAAATATTTCTCTCTCTTAAAACTTAAAATTATTTCATAAAACTTTCTGAATCAGTAGGCAATGAAGCTTACTAGTAATTGCGTTATTTACCATATTTTTACTAGGACCACCTCAGTGCTAAAGTTACGACCAAACATGTGCAAAAACATTTTTTTTGCAAATTTGTCGCCAGCTTTACACATTATTTCACACTATATACATCTCAAATTATTTTTTTACCTGCAGTAAAACTTTCTGACAATGAGTTAGTACAAACTATCATATATCACTAAATGTTATCTTTCTATTAAAAAATCACCAATATAGACCATATTGCACATATTAAATGTAGTATAAAAAAGACCATGAAAGCGCAAAAGTTTGTAAAACTTAATTTAAGTAAATATCCTACCATCGTTCTACAGGGGAATTTTTGTCCTAACCAAATTTCGGAAAAGCAGATTTTCTGACAACGCGTTTCACGAGCCGTGGTTTCTAAATAGCTTTCCGCAAAAAAAAAACTACATGCTGCTTGACTTCCCTTGAATTTACAGTTCCCTTCTCGGGCTGCTCGTGCCTTTTATCAGACACCGCAGAGGAGATGCACTTTCGCCCGACGGTGATCACACGCGTGAAGTCTGCAGCGCGCCACGATTTCACGGTAGATCGTCTCGTCTTTCGGCGCAGCGGCATACCGGCAGCGTAAACAGAGGCTGACCTAACGGCGCCAGCACTAACCCAGGCAGCACACAACGTAGGGCCGATATTGGTTTTACGGCGGCTATGCGAGGCCCAATCTAGGCCCAGTGTTACCGGCATTGAGCCGTTATTGGCTGAGCCGTTGAATTGGGCCGGCAATGATGGGCCGGTTTTGCCGCCCTTCATCGAATATTGGGTTTTCACCGGCAATATTGAGCCTGATTTGCCGCCGTCCCACCGACGTCAGCTGAGCCAATGGCTTTCATCGACAAATAGTGGGCCAGTTTTGCCGGTGTTCAGCCTATGTCGGCTGAGCTGTTGGCTTTCACCGGCTAATATTCGGCCACTTTTGCCGTTATTCAGCCGACGTTCGCTTCCAGCGGCTCGTATTGGGCCCATTTTGTCGTCATTAAGACAGTGCAGGGCTCATTGACAAACTTTTGTCGGGAAGAGCAGACCCTTTTTTGCCACCCCTTTGCGCTCGACCTGATAATTAAGATCCGATCGAGATAACCATTACCGAAATTAAATTCATTTATTCTATGTATCAATAAAACGTCGAGCGTGCTACGTACACGTTTTATTGCCGGAATATCACGCCTGCGCGCTTCTGGGTAGTTTTGTTCATGTGATTTTTCCCCTAAACAGAGGATACAATTGTAATACAATAGAGCATCAGGCGCTTGTACGATTATCGCCTAAGCTGCAGAAAGTCGCTATGTAGATCGGTGTACTAGCACAAATAAGAAAGTGCATGTATCGTGTCGTGCTAATGCCGCATGTGCGGTTCGGGGCGCGAAGTATCGCCGGCAGAATAGCTGGCATTCTCTTGTTAGTTGCTGCTGTGATAATGACTAACAGTTGTCATTAGCACAGTCAATTTTCTACCGAAAAAGGTCGCCTTCAGAAGAATGACCGGTTCACATTATAGGGTCACTTCCTTGACCAGTTGTTCAACGCTTTATAAATATTGAAACTTTATAACACATACCATTATCTTCATTGGCCGAATTCAAAGTACTTCTGTGTCGTAAATGTTTTTTGCCACTGGTCGGCCGCCGACTTCACTAATGTATCCAGAATCACAATTCACCCAAACATTCCCGCACGAATGCTTTTAGCCGAAGAAGTTTTATGTGAATGCTAATTCTGTGCATAAATCGAACCTGACATCATATTTTTAACGCTATATCCTTTACATTATTTTAGCCGCTGACTATGTGGCGCGAGTGCTCATAAACTACACGGATAGTTTCCTATCTGTGCGTGTACACGTATTTGCACACGCGCGTGTTGTGGTCAAGCCTAGCAAGCGCATTTACTTCAGTGATGTCACATAATTTTACTTTGTGCAAGTAGTAAAAAGCTCAACAAGGCGTGTGGCTGAGCCAGTTGGTTCATTACATGAAAAAAAAATAGGCATGGCGCATAAAAGACCGGGCGAAGTACAGTGTTCTAGAAGTTGGGCGAAGTGAAGACACGTTTTTTCGTTTGAATGCTTCCAAACCAACTAGCCCACTGGCGATCTTTAACGAAATGACAAACACGTGTTTGTCAGTTCGTAGTTGCACTTCGTCGCTGTCCTTTTTGTACCATACCTATCTTTCTCAAGTTAAAATCTCGTTAAGGGATTGTTGCGCACGTGCTTTTAGAAACAGTCGCATTAAAATGATTATTATTCCATTTGACATACGGTAAAAAATGCGGCTCCAACGTAGTGTACGCAAAGTATTCGAGGAACACATTTCTCAAACGCCATGCTCATAGACGACATGCTGGGTTGAACACACACCATTGTTGGAGACTGAGCCGTGCTTTCTATCCCCCCCACCGCTTCCCCTCGTTCAGCGTGATTGTCACGAAACTCGCTTGACCAGGCAGGGTAGGGTAGCTGTCCCGACGGAGGGATAATCGTCGTTGCTGCGGGAGCAGTTTTTTTCGCTCCGACAAGCAGAATTCTTCAAGAAGTGTCGGTGTGTAGACATGTGTGGCGGAAAGTCAAAATCGTGCGCGAGATGGATACTCTGCAGGATCCCGGCGCTGTTTTAGCAGAGATGACCGCAGCGAGCAACCGGTGGCCCCGTGCTTCCATATTGGACTCGCTCGCTTAATATAAGGCCACGTGTTGACTACGTTACGTTTCATCAGATTTTCATTCTCTTCTTGTCGCGCACTTGCTATTGACCATTGTTTTTTGTGTATTCTGCTATTATGGTGCGCTTGCATTTTTTTCCGCTTGTGTTTTTAGGATCCAAAGAGCACACGTGAGTAGTTTTCAGGTACGATTCTTTTCCGTTGCAATCTTACCTTGAGATTAGGAGTGTATGCGTGCGTGTCTACCTTGTTTAGATGTAGAGTTCATGGGACCTTGTGAGACCGCTCGCAATGTTTTTCGCGTTGCGTGGAGCAGTTTATTCACGTTTCTGGTCCATAAGTTATCACTGAAAAAATTGTAATGTTCGCTTAAAGGATAACGCTAATTTAATTGCCAGTCGTGTGTTGCGAATGCCTAACGTTTGCGAACCAACCCAACCTTATTCTTTGGTGAATTTGATAAACATCGAAAGGGGGGGGGGTGCTTCTCCGCTAGTAATTAGCTCACGTGTACACATACTCTTCTGCTCTGGTTTCCAATCTTATTCTTGCTTTTTCGCCGGGCCGCCTAACATTATCTTCGTTTTCTTCGGGTCCGTCTTTAATCCTACTTTAACGCTACTTTCCTTTACATCGCCAGATTTTTTTTTCGATTCGTCACCTTCATCGCTGAACAGCGCCATAGCGTCCGCAAAACGGAAGTAGCTAGGACATTCTCCCTTAATCCTTATTCCTATTTTTTTCCCGTTCTAGTTCCTTAAATATTTATAGTGAATGTGCCGTGAACAACAATGAAGAGATTGTAACTCTTCGCCTCACCCCATTCTCGATCGGGATTTTCCGATCGGGACAGCCACAAATGCGAATAGATGGGAAGTCAACCACTCACTTCGAAGACGTAGAGCGTATGGAAAAAGCAGCTCCAGCAGGGTCCCGCCATCCCGCTTCATGCGTACGGCGTTAGGGTTAGCCGTTAAGGGGGCAGCGGCCGCGAAGCGGTAACTCCAGGAGGGTGATCCTCGCTCTCATTGGCTAGTTCGATGCAGACGTCACCGCTCCGTATAACATCGCTCTCTGGGGAATTCTAGGGACGGTGCAGCGTCAGCCACGAGAGAAATCAAGAGCTCGATTATTCCCTATGAGGCGATGCCAAGTTTTCCCAGTTTACCTACAGTTCCTGCCGATCCCGCAACAAGTGAGCCTCGCGTTCCCGTCTCCCGAGTTAGCGGAGAGCGATTCTTTTCTCCTGTCGGACGCTCTCGATGGACGGCAGCGAAAGCGCCGGGGCGCGCGCTAGCACCTCCACGAGACTTGACAAGATCTGCACTTTCTGCGACAAGGCTTTTTCAAATGCGAGCAATTTAAAAAGGCACATAAAAAATGTCCATGGAAAAGAGGCCTTGGCAACAGCAAAAACAAAGGAGTAAACAACCGGTTAAACTGTGTCGGGAGCAAGGCGTAACGTATGAAGTCCTTCAAAGTAAACTGGTCATGAAGCACTTGTTATGTCTGTGCATCATCAGATGCACCACCTTAGACATTTTCTATTGCACTGCGCTACTAGTACTCACGTCTGCAAAATACATATATCGCACATGTCCGCATCTGCCAATAACTTAGACCTAGCACGAGCAAGCGGAATAGCACATAATGAGACAGCGACGGAGCAAGCAAGACAACACACGCTCTCGTGTCGACTTGCTTACACCGTCCCTGCCTCGGTGTGAGCTATTCCCCTTGCGTTATGTATGTACACGAACAAGCCCAAGCTACTCTTCTTGCGTACAAGCATTTCTACGGGACACTTAAAATGTGTGCAGCTTCCTGCAATACATGAAGGAAAAAAAAACGCAAAACACTTCTCAAACCATTCACGGGAACTACGTAGAGTCAACACACATGACACCAATGAAAATGCCTCAACCTAGCTGTTGCCAGTACATTTGGTTCATAGGCGCTTTCTCAACATTTAGCACTTCACATTGCGTTTTCACACCTCACTTGCCTGTATTTCTTTTCCCAAGAGTCGGTTTCAGTGCTAATGAAGACGTGCTTGAAACGACCTGCCACGTTTTAAGTGGTAACGAATTAACGCAACTTTACTAGTTCGGGAGCTGTGGACACACGCCCACCCCGTTCATGCCTCTCACACAAACCCATCACGCACCACGCGATTGTACTACGTGTTCCGCGTGTTCGGTGGTTGTACCTAAACCGTCCCTAGACACACTCTCTGCTCCTAGGTGAAGATGTACCTAGATGAGCTATCGCTTTAATCACGTGACTTTATGCCCACGTGACCTGAGGATCGTTCTCCTGCATTTACCGCCTCGCGCAGCGACCGTGGACGAATGAGTCAATGAGTGACGATCGCGGTGCGCCCAGGTGCGCCCTCTCGGTTGATATGTCGAATGGATTTCTCTTTCCGCGATGGCCTCCTAAACTGCCGTTTGGTATCAAATACAGTTTCGTGCAATAACAGAAGCGCAAAACGCGTAGTCGCAGCGATTATGCGACAGCCGTATTGGTATGAATTCCTGGAAGTCATGTGTATTGTAAGAGATGCAGCCGATTTTTGTCGTGGAGGAGCAGACACTTGTGTTTTGTACTATTCAATAAAAAAATATTGTTTTACGTGTGCTGTGTCTATGATATTCGCGAAATATTGCCGTCATTCCGTATTGTAAGTCACTACTTGCGGCCGATTTTCGTCGTGAAGGAGGAGACGCTTGTGTTTTGCACAATTCAGCGAAAAGTCATTGCTTTAAGTGTGTTATGTCCACGATATTTGCGAAGGATCGGAGTCATTGTTTTTCCTGGATACTATAACCACTTTCTTCGCCCGTAAATACGGAATTTTTTTTTAGTGTATGGTCTTAGGCTTTGACCTATGCACGCTTTATTTTATAGATACCGGCAAGTTCACTGGAATGGGAAATAGTGATAGGAATGAAGGTAAAAAAGAATGCACGCCGCAAAGAACATGCTATTGTTTGTCTTAGCACGAACAAGTGAATGTACTAAAAAAAAAAAACAACAGCTGCGGGAAGTTCCTCGCTGAGGAAACCGATAGACGTAGAGTGCGGCGCCTCTTGAGGAATTATGTTTATGAAAAGCCCCACAATTTACACGAAAAAAAGAATCTTGTTGATGGTGCGCAGGTCGCCGTAAGTGCCAAAATGTCCTTAAAGTTTTAATGACGATAGTCTTTATTTAGATACTTAAACGAAGAAATTTTGGTCTGTCTTTCTGTTTGTCGGCATGTCCCTCGATTCAGCCACTCGGCCAAAATTGAACCACTTGCCCAAAGGCCAGCCATATTGAACGGCTGACTAGGTTCATGCTTGTGTACTCGATCAAAAAGCAAATATTACGCATATCTGAGGCGCAACATCACTAGCTAAGTATTAGGTGGCGTGTTCCTTTAATAGAAAATGCATACATACGTAATTCTAAAGACCCTAGTTTCTTAAGCTGCGCTGAAAATGTGACTGCGCTGAAACTTGCCTTCCTCCGTGGCCTCTGCACGGGCTCATGGTTGTGTTTCGGTATCGGTTCCGTGTTGCACTGTACGAATGCCATGGGGCGCCGCTCTGGCATTGCTCTTTTACACGGGCGACGTGTAAATAAAAGAGTGTGTGGAGAGTAGTCGTTGAGTGCGGACGTTTCTTCTGCTTTAGCGCTTCGCGCCAAACCGCGTGTTCGGGCTGGCTGGCGTCCTCGCCGGTCGCGTTGGTCGCCGCCGGTCTTCGCCTGCTGCTGCACCGGGACTACCAGCCCGCAACACAGCACTCATATTTCCCAACGTATTGCCAGATGGCGTCCATAGCTCATGCAGCGCCTCTTCTAGAGTCTTTAGACGACATTTGCAGCGAAGCACGCAGATATGTGGCCAATTTTTATGAAATTATTTTCCGAAAGTTTTGATAACTTCAACGCAACAATGGTTCACTCGTGTAACGCTGCTAGCGCGCGGCCACACGACCGCCTGATTGAGGAATTATTCTGGTGTGCCCCATTTATTTACATAGACTGAACAATATGTAACAGTGTATGTCACATATTACGCCTTCAGGGATTGCCTGTTTTCACGCAAGAAGCTTGTCTGGGGATGCCCATCGCGACGACCGCGCCTAATGCGCGCTCACTGTACATATTCTTTAGCAGCTAGATAGCGCTGGTAAGCTATTCTGTGCTTTCTTTATTTCCGAGACTAATTTTTTTACTGTAAACTCTTCCCTCGTTTCGAAAACATTCACAGAAACACCGAGGAGGGCTTCCCCGTGGTGTTTCCGTAGATCGCCGCCAGCCAAACCTATGAGGAGCGCGCTCGAGTTATCCTACAGCACGCAAGAGAGGCGGGCCTGATAGAGGGCGACTCCGTAACTCCTCGCCCCCAATAGGGCCAAAAGTCGTCCCGCAAAAGCCGGTTTCCAGATACGCCCATAGATGGCGTAACTTCCTCGGCCGCGGAGGAAACGGTAACCGCTTAGTGAAATGAGGAAGGACGGTTCGAGCGTGAACAGGGCTTAAAGGGGTACTGACACCTTTTTTCGAAGGTGAGTTTACTGTGCCATACAAATCTCCTGCATGCAGAGACGTCTCTGAGCAAGTGTGAAGCTCAGCAAATGCTGATATTTTAATTTCATAATAAAGTCAATTTTTCTATGGCGATCCTACTGACATCGACACTAGCTTGACGCCAGGCTACAGTGCAAAGTCTGGTGACTTCACGCAGCAGTCTGGCTAGTTATGATGACGTTAGGTACCAAAACTTCCAAGATGGCCGCTTGTGCGTCATCAAAACTTCCAAAATAGCCGCTTGTGCGTCACCAAGGGAGCCACGGTGCGGAGCGGCCGTGGAAACGTCACTATATATTGTGCGAGCACGTGACGAGAAGGTCCTACCGTGTTGTGACGTCAGGGTACAGTAGGAACCGAAACTAGCTTTTAAAAACATACTGCACCCAGGCAGCACACAACGTCGGGCCGATATTGGTTTTACGGCGGCTGTGCGCGGCCCCACCTCGGGCCAACATTGCCGGCCTTGGGCCGATATCGGCGGAGCCATTGACATCCGCCGGCAAAATTGGGCCGATTTTGCCGCCCTTCTGTCGATGTTGGGCTTTCACCCAACGTCACTAGAACAAACTCAGTTTCAAAGCTCCGTATCTCCGCCAGCGGAGGAGGGTGGTCCGAACGGCGGTCGCGAGAACTAGCGGCGCTGCAGTTCCGTCTTGCGCCACTATCGGCGCGTCGTCTGCTGCCACGGCATAACGCTGCGGTCCGCCGCGCAGTTGCCGCGAGCAACTGCGCGGCAACTTTCTTATTGTACTAGTTAGGTGGATACTGCATAAGGTCATCTATATGCATTCGCCCGCGTGCGTTGTTCATTGATTGGCTAAGAATCGATGTTCGGTATATATTGCCACGCCCACTTCTTGTTATATGTTGATGTATTCGGGTTTGACCAGCAAGGACGGTTATCAACGCTCGACGCTGTCCGCGAAGCTGTGCTCGAGAAGCTTCGCGATTGTAATAGATCGTTTTGGTAAGATGCGCGCTGCGCGCGAATGTTCCAGCTTTGTCGAGAGATAACGCCGCCACCAGCGATATTGCTGGAAAGTTCGATAGCGCCTGTAAAAAGCCGACGCGCTTGACCGCTTGTCAGTTGATCGACGGTCGACGCTCTGTTCGCCGCTATCAGTGTACTGCTGTAGTTTGACTTTCAGTTTCCCGGCCACAAGTTCGGCCAAATAAAGAGCTTCATCTCGGACCTGCTGACTGCTGCCTTCGTCGACGTCACGACCCTGTGAGAATATTTGAGCTGTCTACATTGTGCTCAACTTCCAAACATAGCTGTTTGTAAGCGAATGAGGGTTTTCACAGTAATTTTTATAACTACCACCACAAGTTTAGCCGCTGCCGTCTTATCTAGACCAAGAACAACCCAACACGTTTGTAAGGCCTTGAAAAGGCCTTGTAAAGAAGCGTTCTATACGCCTTGTGCACCGCCTATAGAGGCGCCACTGATAGCCACCTAGCGGGCGCCGCCGACAGTACGTGCAGGAAGCGGAGCAGACGACAGCGCTTTTCACAGCTCTACTGTGAGGAGATGAATGAAGTTCGCGGCTGCTATTTCCCCTTCGTGCGGGTGCCAGACAACTAATTCTGCACTGGCAGCTGCAGGAATGGCGCGGGCCTCTACGAAAGTGGACTTGTGGACGATGTTTGTCACGAACGAGCGCTTAACTAAGCGCACGTCGCCGATTTCGAACCACGGCATGAAAGCCTGGCGCCGACGGTTCGTGCGCGACAGAGCGCGCGCATCGAAAAAACAAGTATAAAAAGGCGCCGGGAGCGCGCCCGCGCGCCTCTTACCCTCTCCGCAGAAGACGCCACCGACACAGTCAACGAACGCGAAAGATCGGGATATTCGAGAAAGCAAAGCCGAGCCGTCTGATTCCGCAGACGAATCGGTGAGAGGATCTCGCCCTTTCTCTAGCTTTCGCTGTGCTACGCACAGAAGAATCATACGCAGCTTCCCGAACCGAGGCGCCAGCCGATACAGGCAATGCAAGCGCAGCAAGCGCGCGGGGGCAGAGTCAGTGACTTTGACAGGTTTGGCTACTTTGCGCCAATTTGGCTACTTTTTTAGGCCGGTGGCGGCAGAAAAAGTGTGTTGGCTACTTGGCTACTTTTTGGCTAGTTTCTTGTTGCCTCAATTTGAACCAAATTATCAATAGCTTGTGATGTCGCAGCCGCTGGCGTTCGAGTATGCGGTGTCAAAACATGGTTATCAAGGCGTGTTACAAGCTCCCGAAATTGAATTTGGCGCTCGCATTATACAAAAGAAAAGTCTTAAACATAAGTGGCTGGGACTTGGGAGAAAACTGTTGCATGGCGTCTCATTTCGCAGACCACCTATTGCTGAACGCGACTTTAAACTAATTGAAAGTGAACAGGACAACCGAAAGCGCTCCGCATCCAAGGTGCTATGCACTTGTCGACATTAGAAATCGGATATCTGACGAACTGCTTGAGTCGTTTCCAAGAATTAGGGGCGGACTGCGACTCGAGAATATTAATTACTCGAACTTCGTCATCACGCGAGAAACAATTGCCGAAGTGAGTACAATTTATGCTTCAATCACGGAAACTGACTTTGTGCACGCTTATGCAGCGCTAATTTTTATTGTCGGTTTGTAGCCCTTTCAAGAAAAGTCACGCAAGATGCGTGAAGAGGACGTCCTTTCTGCAACAGCGTAAGAAACTTCATCATCCGGCACGAAGTGATTGCTAAAGTCAACAATTTATGCTTTATTCTCAGAAATTGTGCTTTTGAAGGGTTTCTGGTGTACTTCTTTACGTTTCCACCAAAAGGCTACTGAATTTAGTAATTTGAATAACAAGGTCGCAGTCGTTTTCACACACGTGTGGCTACTTTTGGCTACTTTTAGTGCCCTTGGCTCAAGCTGGCTACTTTCTGGCTAGTTTTTCCGATTTATTGGCTATTTTTTGTCTTTTCGACCTGGCAACCCTGAGTCAGTCAGTGAGGAGTTAGTCGGCGAAGAAGTTATGTCGTTCTAGGGATAGCATCGTTCGCTGGACCGCAGAAGACGTGTTGTTTGATGATCTTGTGCTGTGAGTTAAGTATCAAGAGATGGCAGTGACAAGTTTTGTAGAGGGTCGCCGAGAAGAGATGTGATGACCGACTGCGGAGGAGAACGAACGTCCGCGTGGAGTGAATGGTCATGCCGGTGAATATCAAAGGTGCGTCGCGCAGACCAGCGTAACAAGATCCAGCTACGAGGTTCAGCTCGTGGTGAACATCCGCTTTGTTTTGTTTACAAAGGTGACGTCTCAATCACTTCTTGTTCTTTCTGAAGTCAACCATTGCTGCATTTCTGTTTCTGTAAATAATAAATATAGAACTTAGCTTGTAATAGCGCGGTACATGTATCGCGCTAGTACAAGCTAAGTTCATGGATGACCAACTCGCCCGAACTACAACACTTCTAAAATATAGAACGTTTGAGCGAAGTGCCCTGCACGGCGGTCGAACCGAACCAACGCATGCTCAAGCTGATAACGTTGGTCGTCTACCAGTGTCAACATGATCGAGTGCATCCAGCGAGCACCGATATGGCAGAACGAAAGTATTCGAACAAGAAGCGACGTGTTAACCCGCACAATGACGAAGCGGCTCGTCTTTGCCAACGAACAGCGGCTATCCATTGCTTCCGTCGATCTTGCTCAGGAGGCCTTGCGGTAAGTGAGCGAAACCGTGTTCCGGGCGCGTTTTTGTAGGTGTTTGAGTACTCCACTCCACAGCAATTGTTATTCGACATCCCTTGAAGTTTCTACCACCACACATACGACGAACGTTGGTTATCTCACTACGGAAACGTGAACAACGCGGAAACACACGTACAACGACGTAGGAAACCACGGCTGCCGTCTGCTTGCTTTCCCGAGAGCAATGATTGAGTTCACCGCCTATGGCGCTTCCGCCGGCGCGCACTAGGCGTATACTTGAGATACAAAAGCGTTCTAGAAAAACAGTACTCATGTTTATACAATTTATAGAAAAAAAACTTTCTCGAAAAACCTAACCAATGCTTTGCAATGTTTACAAGACACGTTTTCGCGGCGGTTAAAGGGATACTGACCCAAAATCGAAAAATTTTACGAGAAATCGGTAAATGAAATCTCAGTGTGCGATTGTATCGAATAGATGTCGTCTCTGAGCAAGTTTTTCAGCGGATAGTTGTATTTTCGGTGTCTGATCTTTCTACGTCGCATCCGGTGCCTTAAAAAATTCGAACAGATTGGCCGTGATGCGACCACCGAGCAGTTGTTCGCGCGTACTCTGTCGCTAGAAGAGTCGTCAGTATTCAACTTCAGTTTTTCAACTTCACCGAGCAGATGTTCCATCCCTGCAGCACTTTACACTGTACGACAGCCGTTTGCGTTTCGTGCTGTAGCCGTTCACTACTCAGTTAAACTGCTCGTCAACTGCAATTATCTTTTGCACAAGTAAGTCTCCGTTCCCGAAGCAAAGTGTGGGATTGGGCTAGTTGGTATTCCATTATAAAACTGCTCAGCACAAAAAATTTGACACGGTACACATAAAAAAGACGAGGATCAGCGCTGGTTCTCGTCTTTTCTATGTGTACCGAGTCAAGTTTTTGCACTGAGCAGCCCGTTCCCAAGCCGGCGACTGTAAAATACTCCGCACATCTTGTTCAATACCTCGTCGTAAAATCTCTCGAAAATCCACTGCTTTGAAGGCATAGCGACAGCTGACAACTGATCGAATGTTAGTGGGATGCAACTCTCAGTCTCGGTAGCGTACATAGGTAATCGCCTGCCTTTCGTTTTGCTGTTCTATTTCCGACGACTCCTCCAAATTGGGCACTGGGCTTTCGCGGGACGCCGTGCGTCTTGGGGGGGGGGGGGATTTGCGCCTAAACCCCGAACATTTTCGCTTTGAAATCTGGGGTGGAAGTGCTGGGAACAAGCGCGGCACGGCATCTGGCGCGAGTTCCCGCTTTCCACGTGGGATCAAAACTTCTTGTCCCGCAACGACACGACGATAATGCTTTACAATGTTGTCACTATCAAAATGAACGTCACAGACCTTGCATTTCGCAGTAAGCTTTCTATCTTTGCGATGCAAAGCTTGAATTGCGTAGGGTCTTTTGCATTTCCGAAGAAGTGTCGTGAAGCGGAGTCGTCGTTGCGGTAGCCGCTTTTGCAGCCCGGCGCAAAGCAAGTCGGCATACCGCACTGTGAATCTGTTCGCCCTCGTTATGCTTCGTACATCATGCAAGTGTCTTCGTACAAGACGCTAAGCCTGGTCAAGAACAGTCGCAAAAATGACGAGCTAAGAAAGCGCAGACGACGCTGTAACCCAGGTGCGCTCGTATATCGGCGGCGCCGATCACAACAAGCGCCAGCCGCGGGAGCTAGACTAGAGTCACTGTATATGCTACCTTTAGGTAGCAGAGTTGCGCATAGATCCGGCTAGCAACCACAGCTGTGCAGTGAAGTCGCACTTCGTTTTTGCAGGCGACATGCCTACCGTGTCGCCGATTAACCTGTCTGGCGTGTCGAAAACCGACGATAAACATTGGCTGTCGATGGCTAGTGTTAATTCAGCTCGCTGCAGCGGCGGCGTCGAGAAATAAACAAATTGGCCCAAGCGGCAGCTTCTCCGCCATGCATGGTTGCTAGCGGCGTTGGAAGACAGATGCGCAACTCTGCTACCTAAAGGTAGCATAAACAGTGACTCTAAGCTAGACGTGACTGCAGCGCCACTAGTTCTCACGACCGCCACGCGGACTGCCTCTCCGGCGGAGCTTTTAAACTGAGTATGTTCTAGTAACGTTGCTGTCACCGGCAACATTGGACCGAGTTTTCCGGTCTTCTGCCGTCTTTCCGCCGATATCGGCTTAGCCGATCTCTTTCACTGGCAACATTGGGCCGCGTCTGCTGCCGTTTTGCCATATTTTCGCCGACATCGGCCGAGCCAATGGTTTTCACCGGCAAGATTGGGCCCAGCATGCCGTCATTCTGCCGTGCTTCAGCTGACATCGGCGGACCCGATGGCTTATCGACGATGTTGGAACTTTCTTGTCTCCTTCAGACAGTTATACATGCCCTGTTGAGAACGTCCTCCTGCGTCGCGGCGCTCCAAATGTCCTCGTCACCGACAGAGGTACGGCTTTTACGGCAGAGCTAACGCAAACCAGCTTGAAATAAAGCCACACAAGTCACCGACGGACATCATCCGCAGGCGAATGGCATCACCGAGCGGCTAAATGAAACCCTCGCCGACATGCTGACAATGTACTGTACGTCGAAGACATGCCATGGGACGCCATAATATCTTCCGCACATAACCTGAAGTTAAGACGGCAGTGTAAAAAACGGCGCACATATGACGGCGTTCAATCTAGTTCACGGAAGCCCCTCAACGACGCTGGACGCCGTGTTGCTGGCCGTCAGTGACGAGAATAACCCCGACGTTGCGCTCTACCTTCAGCCATCCGAAGAAGCCCGGCAGCTCGCCCGCCTAGGATACAATCGTAATGCAATAGAGCATTAGGCGCTTGAATATTTGTAGCTTAGGCTGCAGAATGCCGCTGCATGGATTGCTGTACTAGCACAAATAACATCAAATATTGTACCGTGCTAATCCCGCACGTACGACTCGAGGCGCGAAGTATCGCCGACTGAATAGCGTGCATCCTCTTATTAGTCTCTGCTATGACAATGACTAACAACTATCACTAGCACAGTCACTTTTCTACCAAGAAAGTTGGTCTTTAGAAGAATAGCTGACTCAAATTAGATCGCCACTTCGTTGACCAGTTGTTCAACGCTATCAAAAATGTTGAAACGTTATAACACATACCATTAACTTCATGGGCCTAATTCGAAGTACTTCTGTTTTGTAAATGTTTTTGCCACTGCTCGGCCGACTTCACTAATGTATCCAGCATCCAATTTCACCCAAACCTTCCCGCACGAATGCTTTTAGCGGAAGAAATTTTATGTGAATACTAATTCTGTGCATAAATCGAACCTGTCATCATATTTATAGCGCTATATCTTTCAGCCGCTGAATGTGTGGCGCGAGCGCTCATATGCTACACGGACAGTTTCCGATCTCTGTGTTGAGTTGAGTTGAATAATCTTTATTTGCCCAACGATTGATATTGTGCCCGGGGCTAGGCTACCAGGGATCCACCAGTCGAGGAACATCTTTCGAGGTCCTCGGCGACGGCCCTGGCCCACTGGACGGCCCACTCCTGGTCTTCGGGGGCCTCGCTGTGATTACACATATTTACTCACGCGCGTGTTTGGGTCAAGCGTAACAAGCGCATTTGCTTCAGTGATGTCACATAATTTTACTTTATGAAAATAGTAAAAACTCAGCAAGGTGTGTTGCTGAGCTAGTTGGTTCATTACTTGAGAAAAATTGGTATGGTGCAAAAATGACCGGGCGAAGTGAAGACACGTTTTGTCGTTTGAATGTTTCCAAATCAACGAGCCCGCTGCCCATCTTTAACGAACTGACAAACACGTGTTTGCCACGTGTTTGTCAGTTCGTATTTGCACTTCGTTGGCGTTCATTTTGTGACATACATATATTTTTCAAGTAAATATCTCGCTCAACGATTGCTTCCCATGTGATTTCAGAAACAGTCGCATAAAATTATTATTATGGAACGTGAGATACGATGAAAAGTGCGGCTCCAACGTGGTATACGCAAAGTTTTCGTGTAGCGACATATGGCAACAAGCGATGCATTGAAAATTCGACGAACGCCTTTCTCAAACGGCATGCCCATAGACATGCTGGGGGGATCGCACACCATTGTTGTAGGCTGAGCCGTGCTTTCAAGAAGGGAGAATTGGAATTTTTTTTCGTCTTCTTCAACCTCTACCCCCCCTCCCTCCCTGCCCCTCGTTCAGCGTCATTGTCGCGAAACTCGCTTGACCAGGCAGGGTAGGGTAGCCGTCCCGACGGAGGGACAATCGTAGCTGCGGGAGTAGGTTTTTTTCACTCCGACCAGCAGAATTCTTCAAGAAGTGCGGTGTGTGGACATGTGTGGTGGAAAGTCAAAATCGTGCACGAGACGGATACGCGGCAGGATTCCGGCATGGTTTTCGGCAGAGATCACCGCCGCGAGAAACCAGTGGCCCCCTGCTTCTATGTTGAACTCGCTCACCTCATATAAGGCCACGTGTTCACTACTGTTACGTGTCATCAGATGTTTCTTCTCTTCTTATCGCGTATTTTCTATTGACCATCGTGTTTTGTGCATTCTGACATGGTGCGCTTGCATTTTTTATTCGCTCGCGTTTCTAGAGATCCAACGGGCACACGTGAGTGGTTTTTATGCACGATTCCAATCTTACCTTTAGATTAGGAATGCGTGCGTGTCTATCTTGTTTAGATGTAGAGTTCATGGGATCTTGTGGTACCGCTCGCAATGTTTTTCGCGTCGCGTGCAGCAGTTTATCCATCTTTTTGGTCCTTAAGTTATCACTGAAAAAATTGCAATTTCCGCTTAAAGGATAACGCTAATGTAATTACCAGTCATGTGTTGCGAATGCCTACCGTTCCTTAGTGAATTTAATAAACGTCGGGGGAGGGGGGGTGCTGCTCTGCTCGTAATTAGCTCACGCGTATACACAATCTTCTAGTCTAGTTGCCACTCTTAATCTCGCTTTTTCGGCAAGCCGCCTAACATTATCTTTCTTTTCTTCGGGTCCGTCTTTAATCCTAATTTAATGCTGCCTTCGTTTACATCTCCAGAATTTTTTTCGTTATTCGGCAACGTCCTTACTGAAAAGCGCGATATCGTCCGCAAAACGCAAGTAGCTAAGATATTTTTCGTTAATCCTTATTCCTATTTTTGTCCGTTCTAGTTCTTTCAACATTTATAGTGAATGTGCCACGCATAACGTTGAAGAGATTGTACCTCTTCGCATAGGCGTGCGCCAGTGGGGCAGGGAGGCAGCCGGCCCACGTAGTCACCTAAGAAGAGGTGGGCGCAAGGTCTGCCAAACACATCGACTTAATAGGGAGGGGTGGGGGGGAGCGCCGCGATGAACCTTCGCCCCCCCCCCCCCCCTCTGAAGGGGAGCCCTGCTCACGCCTATGATTTTGCGCCTGACCCCATTCTCGATTAGGATTGTCCTGCTTTTTTATTGAGGAATACGGTGGCTGTGGTGTTGTTTTAGATGTTGGCTATGGTATCTATACATGTTTAGATATTCCTTTATGGCATAATTATTCCGAAACTGCTACCGTGTGTTCATATGTCTGAATAAATTTGTGTTTGTCACCTTGCAAATGTGTTGCTCCTTAATTTCTCAAACGCATGCGTAGTTGGTGCAGCAGGCCTTTCGTCAATTTAGTTGTGTTAGAGACAATATCGCCTTTCGTTCTCGGCCTTGCACAGTTCGACAGAATTGTGGGTCTTAATCGAACACTAAGACGTCAGTGGAGCAGTCGTTCTAATTAGGAAGCATTTTTCAAATATGGCACCAATGGCAGTCGATGAATGCCGTTGGGCCGCGAATAGTCTATTTTAGCGCTGCTGACTTACAGTACAGTAACCACAGTAATACCGAACCGCCGTGGTCGGGACGCAGCCACTTTACTTTATAACACGTGTACAGCCTGCCTGATCAAGTTATTTACGCATCGAGCAACTACCACCGGTGTCCCCATATAAACTAGCTACGTGCGGACCACGACGGTACAGTACTACCGTGCTTAACGCACGGTAAGCCACCACTGCTAAAACATAATGACGGGTGTAAACGGTCACGCCGATGCTGGCGGGGCCGACACCACGCCAGCATCGGCTAGCATACATAGGCCCAATGACGGCTTGCCATCATCGGCTGAATAACGGCAGGCCCGTCTCGGACCGACGCTGGCTAGCCCACGTCGGCCCGAAGCCGGCAAGCCCGCATCGGCCCAAGGGCGGCTAGCCAACCTCAGGCCGATGCGGGTGAAAGTAGCGCGAGCGTGATTTGCCGATGTGGGGCCAATATTGCTGCCGTCATTTGCCGACGTTGCGCCAAGATCGGTCCAATGGCAGCGTGCTGCCTGGGCAATTACTTTCTCAGGGTGCACTCGCACTTATTACTACCTTTTCTAGGCTCTGGAGGGCTTGACCTTTCATTTGACGCAAAAAAACGATAACTGAAAATATTCATGTCAGTACCCCTTTAAAGTTTATGTAGCAAGGGCTGGTGTGGCAGAAGCTGCAACGCGTCTTTTCCCATCAGTCCCTACTCTCAAATAACGTAATCACAGACACATACAAAATCACAAAACGTCACAGAAAATCACAATGGAAAAGTAGGAGAACCACAGCTTCTGCATCACGATCGGTGCAACTGGCGTAAGGTTTTGTTATTGCGATTGTCCCTTATTTATATCACGCTGTTTTACAATTTCGTTTCAGGGTTTGCCATAGGTGCAGTACAAAGAAAAGTTTCTACGCACAGCCTCATCTTATGCGGTGCCATCTTATTTCCTGCCGCTCTCATCAGCTCCGCCTTTGTGCCCAGCATGCCGTGGATGTGCGTCACGTTTGGCTTCATCTATGGCGAGTACACACACATTGTACAGATAGTTTACGACAGTCCTTTCATAGGTTCTGGTAAATGAACCAGATATTTTTATTATACTAAACAACGCAGGACAATATCGGTGTTCTCTACATCCTTCTTTTACTGATCTTTTGACTTTTTGGTTGTTCTAACTTCCACTTTGCCCAACTAACTCGCCGAATGGTTTACTTTAGCTAGAAACGTTTACCACGTTTTTGACAACGCCTTCTAAACGTCGTAGAAAATTCAGCATAGCAGTGCTTCCGTCGATTCTAACATGTACTGTTTCATAGGAGGTGTTTTTACTGTGAAAACATGTTGTGTCCGCTTCCGTTCATTTTCCATTAAATATATGGCGGATGGAAGTATCTCGCGTTTAGATGCTTTTTATAACAACTTTTTAAATACTAAAGCAATTTTTGTGAAACGAAAAAATTACACCATCTCCCGCTAAAGGGAACCATGAGGCGATGCGAAGCCGGAGCACTTGCACGATCGCGTTCCGTTGGCGTTCGTTGGGCATGCTACCGACCTCGCGTCGTGGAACGCGAAGAGGGACGCTACGCGCGTCGTATCTTCCATCTAGCCTGGCTGTTAATTCTCACAGGGTGAGCGGGGAACGCGGTCGACAGGCGGGCGAGAGGGGGGCAGCGTAGGAGAGGAGATAGAAGGGGAGGGGACGCGCATGCGCTCGAGCTCGTCGCGGCGTTGCGCAGGAGAGAATTTCGGCATGTCTAGCCCGCGTTTCAGAGGAAGAGTGGAAAGAGGGAGAGGAGAGGGGACGTGTAGAGGGGAAGGGGAGAGGGTGAGTGGAGAGGGAAAGGAGAGAGGGGTAGATGACATGGGGAATGGAGAGGAGGTGTGTGGAGAGGGTATGCGCATGCGCAGTAAGGGTGGTCACGCCGCACACCACCACAACCACCACCGGATTGAGCTCCGCCTTAAGATACATCGCATCTAAAAGCAAGTTGATCCTTGCAGTCCGCGAATTGCAACAGATTGCTGAAATTCCACGTAAGCACTACCATTATTCACTATAGTTTTTGTAAAAATTGGAGATGTTTGCGAGAGACTTCTGCAGATAGCGCTGAGGTGCGTTTCCGAAACGTTGATGAGATTCACTCCTCGAATTCATCATGAGGAGTTTTAAGTCGAAAGCTGTTATGAGATCACAACAGCAGCTGGTTTTCGTGGCGTAGTCGTTCGCCGCCGCGTCTGGTGTCGTAACCACCATCGCGTACAATGACAAAAAACAAATATACATGATTGAGCGGTTTTAATGCGATCGCACTAAAGAGCTCGTTTCGCAAAAATTCTGGCGTCGGCGTCGTTGGTTGTGCGAGAAAAATCAGCGTTGTCCGTGACAGAAAAATCCAGAAAGACACATATAGAATAAATAATAAAAATCTTCGCTTCGAGTGAGAATCGAACCAAGGCCTTCTGCGCGGCACACAGGTGCTCTACCACGGAGCCACGGCCTTGCTTGAAACTGCTTCGGAAAAAAACAAGGTTGATCCCTCCGTCATAGGAATCGGAATAACACGAAAGTAAAGCGTGCCCTTACAGAAGTAACGGAATGCTTACTGTACATTGATATAAGAGAGTTTGCACAATGCATAGTGTTATCTGGCAGCTAATGGCGCCGTTTAACGTGTATGCACCCACTTTGATGTTTGGTGGTACATCTCCATCCCGACGACTAACATCCATGTTAAATGATTAAACAAACCCTTGTGGTAGCTGTAGTTGTTAACGGTGAAAGCGTAATCAGAGAACGAGGTGTGATAGCGAGAAGAGCGTCTCATATTGGACGCAGAACTTGGTCGCCATCCCGCGGCATGTTAAAATGTGATTGAACACCACGGCCGGACTAGAGGGAAACGCAAAGCGCGTCGTGCCGCCCCGGTAGCCCGGCCGCGATTTTTCTCGGGGCGAGCGCGTGAGCGAAGAATGCGGTGTTATGGCTCATTCACACTGGGGAATCCGCCGGCCACAGCGACCGGAATTTGCGCGCCGCCGAAATTCCACATTGTTCACACCACTTAGCAACCGCACCGCCGAAACTAGGGCGCCTAGTTGTCATCGTCCCTTCGCGCGAAGGAACGCTGGCATCGACGCGCTCTGCGTTGTGTACGCGTTTCGTTACGGCGAACAGCGTAAACAGGAGCAGGGTTGTTGAACTGCTGGGCCTGCTGGAAAGCAACTTTCTGGCGATGTCTGACGAGGAGAAACATGCATTCGCCGAACAAGAAACGACGCAAGCAGTTGTGGTTGGTTCGTCCTGATTTGCAAGACGCGAGAAGCTTGGTCGAGCCGAGATAATGCTACCCGTTTTGCGAGATCGCGATGACGTATTGCAAAGATGCACAACACTTGGCAGTTGTCGAGAGCTACAGGATGATTACGAAATACTTCGCTGCTGCTGCGGGCTTCGGCGACTGCGATATCACAAAGGCGCCGCCATTTTTCGAATGTTCGACTCGCGTTCCCATTCGATCGCGGTGAAGGAATCCGGCGGCAGCTGCCGCAAAAATCGGTCCAGGACCGATTGGCGCGGAATGGCCTTTTCCGGCGGATCTCGCTGCCGCCGAAGCGGATTCCGCGCGCTCTGGCCGCCGAATGTCTCAGTGTGAACGCGCCTTTACTGCCAGCTGAGGCAGGCGCGCGTCGCAGAGCTATTTTTGGTTTGTATTAGCGTGATGCTGAGCAAGGCCGACGCTTTTACGACGCTTCGGCCAAGGTCGCCACCTCGCGGTGTGTTAAGGAATTGACAAAATTCAACTTCTATTGAAAACGCGCCGAATGGGACGGACGCGTAACGCGTTGCAGGTGCTAGTCGAGGAGGCCACAGCAATGACGAATTACTTTACTTTACCATTCCCAGAGGTCAACGCCACCCAGCCGACCGGGAGAGCTGTAGATATAAAAGGCGCGTTCGTAAAGCTTCCAGAGTCTGTGACCGTGGCGCAGTGGATAGCGTGCCCGGCATCTGTTGTTCCGGACCGAGAGGTCGTGTGTTCGGCGCCCGTTGACGGTACCTTTTTTTTTCTTTGCCATCTGATTGTGCGTATTTTTGCGACGTCATTTCCGTGACGGAAATACGTCACTGAAGTCTTGGTGGACCCCGGCATAGAACACTTTCGTGTTAAAAACACGATATGAATGTTATTAGTGGGAGGAGTCTCCCACTAATGACATTCACACGCATGTAATATTGCGTGAGCAGAAGGGTAGAACCGCAGCAAGCGTCAACACATGTGAATTGCAGAACGAGCGGGTGTTTTAAAGGCCCGTTCATTAGAAAACGCTAAAAAATATTTAATTATCACCATCACCAAAAGCATAAACGAAGTGAGCAGCTGCGTAGGTTCGCACGCTGCATTTCGGAGGTGCAGTGGGCCCTTCGCTGGTTCGCAAAAGGAAAGAAGGCGTACTGGGCACTTAACAACTGTACTTGCAGTAGGCATTCTAGGATAGTTTTAAACGACCAATGTTGCGCACACAGTCGTTCGTTTCATTGCGGTACGATTGAGGCATGCTCCGAGAACTGAAGCTAGGCTAGCAATTGTGAAGACGATCAGTACGGGGCCCGATTACGCTCTCACGTTCTACTCTTGAAGGCGAAGCTCAAACGTCCTCCAAGTTTGTTTTTTTTTTAACAGAGACCCTCTGGTCGCAGTCAATTGTTTCACCATAGAGCAACGCCGGTGCTTCAACGCCTTTGCAAAAGCACCCTGTGCATCCGTCATGTCGGGCAAGGAATCACGTTAACAGACGTAATATAGCGTGGCAGAAGAGTTAAATAATAGCTAGGCGTCACACAACGCGAATTGCGGAACGAGTGGTTGGTTTGGAGTTTCCATCCGTTACAAAGTGTTCACCCCTAATTATTTATCGTCATCAGCCACAGCATGAAGGAAGTGCGCATAATGCCGTGCAGTTGTATAGCGGGTACCTCGCTTCTCAGCGGAATGAAGAATGATGGCATAATGGATACTTACCTACTTCGCAAAATTCTGGTTTATGGCGCAGTGCGTACCTTGCAAAATTAATGTAGTAGTCGCCCCAAGAGTGTTTACAGCGAGCTCCAGAAAGGCTGCCCTTCCAGCTGCCGCTG
This sequence comes from Rhipicephalus sanguineus, assembly GCF_013339695.2. Classification (NCBI taxonomy): domain Eukaryota; kingdom Metazoa; phylum Arthropoda; class Arachnida; order Ixodida; family Ixodidae; genus Rhipicephalus; species Rhipicephalus sanguineus. The sequence goes on along the minus strand of NC_051179.1, from coordinate 136,527,523 downwards.
TGATTGCGCTGCGTGTTCCGCGCAGGCTTCGTGTTTTCTTTTTTTCTTTTTACTGCGATGTCGTTTAGAGCTAGGATCAAGTAAAGTCACTGGAACGGGAAAAGTACCGCGACCGTCCTGCCCGCCGCCATATTTGGTCCAGCACGGCCGAAGCTTCGGCGGCGTGGTGTTGATTTCACGCAGAGTAACGCATGTTTTACGCATTGCGTGTGCTTTTGCAGCCCCGAATGAAGCATAGCGTTGTTCTCTAACTGATTAGGAAAGAAATAGCGACAGTTTTCACTTGCCTACACGCGCACGCACGCGTACTAATGCGATAAAGAAATGCGAACTGCGTTCTCGGCTGTAGGCATTTATTAAATGCGAATAATTTCTTAGCGAACTTCTACGAGTTTGAATGTAGCATGCATGCATGCATGCAGGCATCCGTCGGTCCGTCCGTCCGCCCATGACTACGTGCTCTCCAGGCCGTTTCGTTAATGGGATATATACCAAATTTGGTGTGGCATAACATCACTGTATGACGAACATAAACTACAGGTGGTAACATGAAAATAATGACATGTATGACATGATTTACATGTCACGCTCAAGGTGCGCTCGCGGCCGCTTCGCTAGCGTGATACACACCAAAATTGATATGGAGTGACAAGTATGACGAACATAAGTTACTGGTCATAACGTGCAAATCATGGCAGGCATACCCTGTAAAACATAATTACCTTGACATGGCCTCAGGGCGCTCGTGGTCGTTTAGTGAAATGCATATATACCAAAATTGATATGACGAGATATTTCTGTAGGATGAACGTTAGTGACTGGTGGTAACATGAAAATCATGACTTGTATGTCATGTACAGCATCACGTACTTGCCGCGCTCATGGTGCGCTCGCGGACGGTTCGGTAGCTTGATAATCACCAAAGTTGGTCTTGGTTGATCTTGGTTGAAACAGCGCTCACGAGACGACGACGAAGTAAAAGAAGGCACAGGACAGGCGCTGTGCCTGTCAAAGTTGGTATAGCGCGAGGTGACTGTATGACGAACATGAATGACAGGTGGTAACCTGAAAACCATGACATGCATTACATCTACGGCATGGTTTACAATACACTGCCTTGTGCGCTTCCGGCCATTTTGTTAACTGGATGTATACCAAATTTGGTATGGCATGACGTGGGTGCGTGACGATCATATATTACAGGTCATGCGTTGTATATACCAGATTCTACATGCATGCATGCATGACAAACATGCGATATATAGTGAATGATTGAATATAGTGAATATAGTGAATGAGTGAATATAGTGTCATGACATGAATGATTTCTTCTGCCTCAAAGACGAACAAGGCGATATAGGCAGCTCTTTGCTGGCTGCTTCGCATATTAGATTGATTCCCACAATGCGTGGGATCTGCCGGATTGACACAAAAGACACAATTATACAGTCACGTCCCGCGCTACCAATCTTGGTGCATATCAAGCCAGCGAACCGGCCGCGGGTGCACCATAAGCATGGCATGTATACATCATGCCTTATACATGACATGCATGCCATTATTTTCATGTTAACACCTGGTATTTATTTTCGTCATACAGTCACGTCACGCAATACCGATTTTGGTGCATATCAAGCCAGCGAACCGGCCACAAGTGCAGAATGAGCGTGGCATGTAAATGAGGCCTTACATTACATGCGTGTCATTATTTTCATGGTACACAGAGTTATTTATGTTCGCCATTCAGTCACGTCACGCAATACCAATCTGTAGCAGTCAGTTTTCATGGCGCACTGATCGTTATATGTGAGCCCGAAGGCGTCATTTATGCCAAACATAATTAAGAGCTGCCCGGCAATGTTATTGTGCATGAACCTTCTGCAGCAACCACGCGAAACAAGCTGCACTAGTACAGCGGAGACGCCAACATTACCCGAAACAGCATTTGCGAATTCTCAATGAAACGCTTGCCTCACAAAGGCGGGTATCAGTCGTGGGAACAAATTTTTCGCGCCGTATTCTGTGCAGCTGCACAGCCCGACGCTTGGCATCCTTTTTCCCACTGGGAATAGCAAAGAGGGCTTTGCCCGTTTCCCGCCGGTTGCTGCTCCCGAAAGCGCAGCCGGCGCCGCACCCAGTCCTTCTTCGATGCCCCAACAGGCTTGCGATGAAGTGTCAAAACGATACGGGATGTCCTAATGTTCCTGCACGCTTTTCTGAGGCTATAAAAACAATCGCCCTTCAAAGCGCAGTGCGTCGGCGGCCGGAAGACGCTAGCGAGGCGAGCGAGCTGGACCATTTATGTGGCGAAGCCGCCGAAAGGGCGCGGCGGCGAAGAGAAAAAGAACGCGGTACTTTTCCCGTTCCAGTGACTTTAGGATCAAGGAGTTCATGTGGGCAAGATTTCGGGTGGCAACAACACCGAGAGAACCGCCATGTTGTTTCGGAGTACGCTTTGAATATATTTTTCAGGTTCGTTTTATTTCTGCATTTTTACGAGCGTGTCTGTCATCATGTTGGCACGGCACCTTTAGAATAGGTGGCATCCGCGCCAACGACTTCGACCCAGTATAGCTCTCACCTGTACAAAGGGTGCTGACACGCTTTGTCCAGGTGAGGTGGCACTATCTTGTAGGCAGGAGGAGGAGGATCCCATTTCCTATCAACTTTATTGATAGGAAATAGGAGTGGGTACCTCAATTCAGACAGATATGTCGCGCCACCGCGTGGCACCGTTTTCAAACTTAGGATTGTAGGAAGCATGCAGTTCACCGCGATTTTCGCACTACCTTAGGTTTTTCTTCTTCATTACGTCACCTAGCTCACGCTGGCAGCCACGTGAGCGCGCTCGCGCTAGTACGCGGGATGCAATTTGGGTGGCTGCCTTTAATAAGACGCCATAGTCTTTTTCCATTACGTCTCGTCAAGTAATCGCGCTTTCCCGTTGTATCGTGACGTAAGACATCTCGCTAGCAACGTGTTCAGCTTGTCTTGGGACTCGCCATGGGTCGAACGCCTGTCATGCGTTCCAAAGAAGAGCAGTGGCAGTACAGTTGAAACCCGCAATAACGAAATCGGCGGGGAAAGCACAAAATTTCGCTCTTGCGGGAATTTTGTTGGCGCGAGACTGCGGCAAAAGAGACATGGAATTTACAAAAAACACATTTTATTTACAAAAGTCAGCAAGCTTGCTTTGGCGAGCCTTACCATGCAGCAATTTCATGCCTCTCGATCGGGAATCTCGTTTGCCACGGCACAACTTAGTTCGCCCCATGCACTGGTCAGTGACGGCGGCACTGCGCTGTCGCCAGTAACGTCATCAAGTGCGCCTACAGGCGAACCTTCCGGCTCTGCTGGATCAGCGCGGATCAGCACAGAATCGTGGACAGCGAGCTGCACGCAACGCCGAATTCTTCGGCGATGTCCATTTTTTTCCTGCCCTTTTCCACCTCACTGATGATCGCAGCCTGATCTTCCAGCGTGGTGAACTTCCGCTTTTTCGTTGGAAGCGGCATCTTCGCAGGCAGCGAAATCGGACGAAGCAATTGCAACACACAGATCACGTTGCACCAAGCGACCAAGCAAACGGTCCACAAATGGCTGCACACACGCGACCATGTGCGCGCAAAGCCGACAAAGCCAAACACAGAGCCAAGCCAACGAACGAAACTCCATGAGGAATGTGGATTTGCCTACGTAGTCCGCGACAACGAGCAGATGTTTCGGCAAGCCATCATCATCATAATTGTCGCCAACTTTATGTTTTTTTGTAAACAATGATGGCGGCTGCTGCTCAAGTGCGCTGTAGCGATAGTTTTGCACAATTTAAGTGTAGCATGAATGCATTTCAGCAGTTTTGGAATGTAATTAATGTTGCGAGAGTAGATTATCTCCGCACTCGTGTTTCAAAAATTTCGTTAATGAGGGACTGCGGTATGAATATCTTTCGTAGTCGCGAGTTACGAAATGCATTGACTCCTATGGGCGTTCGCCGGTGCTCCGAAAATATTTCGTTGCGGTGAGAATTTCGTTCCCTCGGGATTTCGTTATCGCGGGTTTCGACTATATGACGAACGTCAGCTTAACCAGAAGAGCGAGTGTACGCGTCGCCGTCGAGCCAATGCCACTGACAACGATCGGGCACGTGAAGGCAAACGCACGCGCGATGCCTCGTAGTCCAGATGATTCCCAGCTTCGTTGATCTTCCCTCTTCACAAACAGTTGGAAGGGCTCTGATATTTTTTTTGTGTTGTACTGTAAGCTTCCTCTTGAGGCGACCCCCGGAGATGGAGTCGCAGGGCATCAGGACTCCTTGCAGGCCATTTAATGGAATTACTACTTCGCAACGAGCATAGGTCTTTCTGGAAACAAATAGCGCGAAACAAACGTGGGACTAGTAGAAGAAAGCAACAGGAGAAGCGCATACTAACCGCTGAACCTTTATTAAAAACCGAACATATTTATACCAAGCAAACCACACAAACATCAGGTTTCAGAAGCCTCAGATGTGCGCATCCAGATACCCTATCTCAACTTTGTTCAAAGCAAGAGAAGGTTTAGCCACACAGTTATCACCACCTTTGGTAATAAAGAAAGCTTCCATAAGCTCACGTGCCGTCTGGTCACGTGAGCTTATAAAGGGTAAGTTTCTAGTATGCGCTTGTCCTGTTGCTTTATTCTATTAGTCCCACGTTTTTTTGCGCTATTTGTTTCCAGAATGAATAACCACCTAGACCAACAGTCTATCCTTCTCATCATGCGTCTTCAAAAGATGTGGACCTCACTCAAACTCACTCATGAAATATATTTTGCCCTTAAGCTCACTCGGACTCAGACTCACCAAATTTTTACTCAGCTGGACTCACTCGGACTCAGGCTCACTAAAAGTCATCTCAACCGGAATCGCTCCAACTCAAGCTCACCAAAGTATTAGTCACCCGAATTTACTTAGACTCACGCTTACGGCTCGATCTGAGTCTCACTGAGTCGGAGTGTGTCGACTCATGAGTGAGTTTGCCGACTTATGCAAACGAGTGTCTTAGAGATTGTCCCGAATGACGTATGTACCCCCAACATTCGCGGAGGTCAAGTCACTGATCGCTACAATAACATTAATGAGATTTGTAATAAATTCTGCGATCGTAAAAAAACAGAATGATTTTTGTTTCATTAAACTTGATCAAGTATTATAGAAGACATAAGGTATTCTAAATAGGGAGTTACATTTCTTCCAACCTGGAATCACTAAAAAGCTTCTCAGACTACTAGCAAAGTAGTAGTGGCCAAGTAGCAACTAGCAAACACATTCTACAAGCTCAATGATGTAGATAACTATCCAATCGGTCTTGTTTTAGGAACTCCATCATGAAAACTGGATGCGCATAAAAGACTCCTAGTTCCCAATGTATAGAGCGCACATACATTGCTGGCTAAAAAACAAGTCTCAAATATCAGCTATCTTTTGCGTGGACACGAAGGTACCAGGAAAACTCGTTGCACACACAAAAAACGCATCAGATATAGAAAGTCTGACCACTATCTCAATAATATAAATCAGTTAAACAAAGACATCGGCGCGTGTTCTCTTCGCGGCTTAGAAGGCTGGTAGCAAAACAATTGAGATATCTGGGTGTCAAAGGCTTGAGGTACTACATTTCATGATTGGATATTCAATTATTAACAGTGGAGCTAGCTGTTTAAGCATTTCGTTGCACCGGGTAGTGCGGACAGAAAATGCCATCACCATGAACCGGCACGCGCTCTCTTCGTCCTCTTCCTCTTCTTCATTTTCTGCTTCGTTCCCACAACCCATGCGCCAATTTGTCCGGCGTGGGATTCAAAAACTCTGATAGACGAGAGAACACATGCACAGATAGAGAGAGAGAGAAATAAAGAGAGAGGAAGAAAGATAAAGAGAGAAATAGAGAAAGAAAGGCAAGAAAGCCAGAAAAAGATAGGAACACAGAGAAACAACCTCACAGAGAGAGAGAGAAATCAGGTAACACTAGGCATGTCGCTTATACTCATGTAATTAACACTAGTGACGTGACATGTTCCCACCATAATCAGGTAACACTAGTCACGTGACGCAATATCACGCGACATTTTCCCACCAAACCGCGTAACACAAGGCACGTGATGAAAAATCACGTGACACTAGTCACGTGACATATTCACGCTGCAATGCGCGACGTAACACAACGCAACGGTAATCGCGTGACATGTTTCAGCCAAATCGCGTAACTAGTCAAGCGATATATTCACGCCAACATCAAAGGACTAGTCTGACGTGAAGTAAACTCAAGTAAAGTTATTCACGTGATTTGTACCCGCAAAAATCACGTACCGCTAGATACGTAACGTAAAATCACGGAACACTCATCACGTTACGTGAAGTCACGTAACGCTTCTCAAGCGACATTTCCGCGCAAAAATTCCGTAACACTTGTCACGTGACGTAAAACTACTTTGCACTAGTGACGTGACATGTTCCCGCCAGAATCACGTAACCCTAGTCATGTGACATGTTCCCGCCACACCGATGTCGTATAAGCAAAGCAGAAACATGGTTTTTGAAGGACAGGTTATTCCTCGGGAGTCCCGAGCATCAACTCCGCAGGTGGTTCCAGCCTGCACCGCTAGTGCAAGCTGCGCACATTTTTAATGCTTACATACGCTTTTATTTCTATGTTTGCATTGAAAAACGTTTCGAAAGTGCGGTCCGATTTAAAACAACAAATCTGGAATTTAGAGGTTACATTACATAAGGCAATTTGCTTTATAACATGTAGTTGTTTGGATGACAGCATCGGGATAGCGTGTCTGTTTTTACGCATAGTGGTGCAGAAAACACGGTCAGTCGTATCGATGTACAACGCGTAAGCTAGAGGGAGGAGAATAGGAAATTTATAGTAATTACTTTGTTTTACAGTGAGCAAAACCCTAGCGAGATCTGGCAAAATATAGCGGCGCTTCGTGGTACCTCGGTTGATATCACCGGATCTGAGGAGTTTTCACGACAGCTTGTGCAAATTTTGCCGAGGATTTGTTCAAATAAATAGGGAAGCTGGAAATCTGTGCTGTGTTCATCCCCATCCTCAGTCATTGCCTGTAGTGCGCAATCGGAGAGTTAAGGTTGGACATGCCCGAACGCTGATGTTATCGATTGATTCGACACCATATTCCTTAACAAAATCGCTAAATTAACCCACTTTTGTATTTCAGGAGCTGGGTACGGAGTCATCTCAATCGCCACATCAATCTACACTGTGTCATACTTTGAGAAGTACAGAAGTCTGGCCATAGGAATTCAGTATTTAGGAATATCGCTCTCAGGCATCATCGGTCCATCTATTCTGTCCAGCATAGCCGCAAAGTACGGGTTAGGAGGCACCTTGCTTTTGGCTGGTGGCGTTGCATTGAATCTTGTTCCTCTAACGCTTTTACTACGACACCCGAGACCAGTTACATTGCATCGCTGCCGTCGTCGGCAGAGAAGTGGCATAGTCAGGCATCCTTCAGGAGGGACATGCGTGGGAAAAGTCAGCGAAGCAGTTCTTTGTCCTACAGTTCAGCCTCCTATCGATGACGTCCGAAACCTAGACACTGAACTCGAAGAGGCAATGGAAGAAATGACCGAAACCACAATTACGGGCGCTAAAGATCGCCTATGTGGGCCAGAAGTGGGTTACACGGAAGTCGTGTACGTTCCTGGGGACGTGGAGAAGAAAGTCGACCTGATTTCGCAAATTCTAGAGGTCCTTCGGACGCCGACATTCTATGTAATATTAGTGCCCCTAGTCGCTGCTGATGTCACGCTTCCTCTTCTCAGTTTTACGGTTGTGGACTACGCCGAAGACAAAGGAATACCGCTGAACTTCGCCGCCGTACTCGTCAGCTGTCAGTGCGCGGGGGGCTTTGTTGGCCGCCTCGTGATTCCCTTGATATCGGCCAGGACGCCGAGTGGGCGATGCTTCATCGGCTCTAGTAGCTTTCTACTAATCTCGATGTCTTTTCTACTGATGCCACACGTGGTGAGCTTTGCGGCCGTCGCAGTGGTTACGTTCATCGCTGGTGCCCAGCAGGGCTACCTGGCGACAATCAAGACAGTGCTTGTCGCCGACTACATTGGTGTTCAGATGGTGGCAGTGTGTTGGGGCATCACGGGCTTGCTCTCGATGCCGCTGTTACTTTGTGAGCCCACCATAATAGGTAAGTCCGCTAATATTTATTTTCTTTATATGAATTGCAGAAGAGGGACACACGGATGTCGAGCAGTTTACACTACTCAAAAACTGTTTACCGCCAGCGCTTTGTCAGCGTTACTTTTAAAGCCACGGCACTACTCCTCCTGTAACAAACCTAGAAAATGACTGTTCGTTGAAATCTTACCTTCAAGCTCAGCCAAAGTCGACGCCTTCGCAAGAGCTTTCTCGACACACTAGTTGACCATATTCGCGATAACGAATGGTGGCTAAAGGTGACTTTCGTGCCATTGCACTGCGCCTTCATGCACAGAGCGCTAATGGCGCCGAATAGCATCTATGTGCTGTCCTAGAGTGCAACTCGTTGACTCTCCTGTAGAGGCGTGTAGTCCAAGCGCGTGTACTTCTCGTCATGCTTACCTAGACCAAGACATGCAATGAAGTTAAATCTCTGCAAATCAATTGTCTTGCCCTACTAGAAGCAAGCAAATCCCCGCTACGCTCGACATACTCTAGGTTCAACCGCTTTCATAGGTGAGAAAATTTTACTAGAGAGCTTGCTGTATAATTTCTTCAGTTACGACAGCGGTGGCAAAGCGGTAGAGTATACGTCTCGTATGCAGGAGGTTGAGCGTTTGGGAGCTCACCGGTACGCCGAACACACAGACGGGTCGCTGCCTTTTGCACGGCCACTGATGGAGCTTTGACTAATATCAAGTATCTGCCATCTAGGCACTGCGAGCTCTCTGGGTGGCGTTTGTGTATCTGCCATTGGCTGAGACTTTCCTGAGACTACCAGAGAGTTAATATAACTGTGCTAAAGTAATGTACAGTTGATATGACCGTAAGAAGTTAAAGGTCGGCTGATTTTGGCCATCGGGTGAAGTACAGACCTCACTTTCTCCTCTTCTCCAGAAGAGCAAAAAACAACAATTCGTTCATTTTTTATTATCTCATGAAGCAGTCATGAACGTGTGCATTGAGATGAACTCATATTTACCACGTAAAGCTAAAAGCCGCCTTTCACGATTTGGAGAAGTAATTGACCACAGGAAATATAAAGTGAACCGCATCGGCGCCTATTTCTTTTCTTCTTATTTGCCGCCCAGGCATGTTGTCATATCTCATCTGTGTTGTAATCTACTGCGCGAGCTCGCTCGGTATGCGCGCGTATTGGGCGCTATATGAGTATATATGCGGATGCTGCTCGAAATTATCCGTGATTGCTAAGTTGTTTACTTTCCGCGTAAAAATTTCACACGATGGCAGCGTTATGTTAAAGAAAAGTGAGAGCAAATATTTGCTTAGCATTGCTACTTGCTTGCTTGCTTGTTACTTGCATTTGGCTCACACCCAGAACGGGGGATTCACCAAGAAGCCTGCGGTAATGCAAATCGTGACAATTAATAAAAGTCAGGGAAACAGAAAAGTTGCATTTTTCAAATGGAATAACGTGATTGCCGTGATAGGAGAAAAGAAAATAAAGCAATAAATAAAGCTTTGTTTACGGGGGAATGGAAACAAATTTAGAAAAACTGAATTAGGAAGGTAACCTCATTGTGTCACCCAGGAATTCGCAGAGGGTCCCGAAGACGTGCCTGTTACTAAATTTCAATGGAGCAGTTCCAAATGAGAATATGTTTAGATTATTTATGGTATTCCTATTTTTTAATAATATTTCAAAGCACTTTCTTTACTTTTGAAACGGTGACATCTTAGTAGACAATGGTCGACATTTTCGGGTTCGTTGCAGCTAGGACACAAAGGGGATGGCACCAGACCAGGCCTGTTTAAGTAAAAATTAAGCGATAGAATGCGGCATCGTAATTTAGTGATGGATACTTCCAACTTACGTGTGGGACACTATTAATTATCCCATGCAAAATGCAAGTTCGAATATTATGAATTCGGTATTTTAATCTTTTGTGAATCTTGAAAAAGAGAAAATTTTCTGAATCTAGCCTCTCTAACATAAGCTGGAAGAGCCATAACAGCCAAAATGGGGCCGTCAATCGATACTCTCGCGAGTGAGGCAGCTATCTCGTTTACAAATATACCGCGATGACCTGGAACCTACAGCAACCTCACTATGTGAATGTTTGTGGGCATTAAAGATCTGAATGTGTTTAGAATAGCTGACTCCGAACTTCAAGTGAGGGATGAACACACGGATAACGAATCAGTCACTATACCAGCTGTCGAATGATTTGCTGGAAGTTTTCGAGAGGATAAAATAACTGCCGTTAAATCCGCTTCAAATATAGGAGCATAATCTGGAAGGCGTAAGGAATATGACCAGGATAATGATTGAGAGAAGATACCCACGCCTGCTCTCTTATCATTCATGGATCCATCTGTTGCAATTACATTATTAATTCCTAATTGTAATAGGTGATCTTCCAATATTCCAATTAAATACTTAGAGGGGAAGAGTTAGGCATTTGTTGGGATTATATCGTCGAATTCTATTGCACCATAAATATTGCGTTATCCTCGTCTTCTCCATAAAAATCAGAGATTTATGCTGTCTTGTGACGAGCAATACTAAACCAGTAAAAATTTCTCTGCGGACCAAGTGAGTAACCCTGGCCGTAAATACACGCGTTCACTTGAGGCGAACTGCTAACAAATTGAGTGTATAAAACATAAATAATTGAAAGAAAAATATTGGCGATAATGAGTTTCGAACCTTCGTCCCCGCGTTCAAAAGCCGGGTGCATTACTCACTCGGCTAAGCACGAAATTTTCGTTGTTACAGAAACGCAGAAACGTTACTAACACACAGCAGTAATAACTGAAACTCGTGTGGTGATGAACGGTTTCGCGACAAGCGTAACTGATTTGCTTTGTGTTTCACACTACCTGATTATATACTTTTGTCTATGCAAATACACCTCTTGAACGTGACTACATCGCACCCATGTGAATGTGTTATACAGCGCTGTACAAAAGATATGTCGAATGAGTGTACTTCCTCAACAGACACATGTAGATGTGAAAGTGTTTCTGATTCCGGAATAAAAGCTCTCTCTCAGCGACACCATGCAAAACCGACTAAGGGTGTCTATACATCAGAAAAATTCCGTCAAAAATAAATTTCAATGCCAAATGCGCCCCATTCCCGATGCGTTTTGTGGTGAACTCTAAATGCGCCGCGGTGCAGCCGTGGCGCTGCCAGCGTGAGGGAGAACGACATTCTCTTTCCTCCCTCTGCGCCGTAACAAAGGCACGAAGGAGGCGCGGAGAGGGAGAGAAGGAAAACCAGTTCGCCGAGAAATAAAGCCAGTTGGTACCGAGACTCTCAACAACACGCCTCGTCTCTGCGTCGCTCACGCGTACCAACAATTGGTGACCCGCAGTGCCGAACATGGAACACCACGACGCCGTCGCCAGCCCGACAGTAGCTGTGTTAGACGTGAAGCTTCCTCCCTTTTGGACCAGCGACCCGGCACTTTGGTTCGCCCAAGTAGAATCGCAGTTCGCCGCCCGCCGCATCACCGCCGACCACACCAAGTACCACCACGTGGTCGCCAACATCCCACCTGCCACAGCGAGCGAGGTGCGCGACATTCTGCTTACCCCACCAGCCGAAGATGCCTATCGAGTGCTCAAAGAGACGCTGATTCGCCGTCTAACCCCTTTGGAGCCGGAGCGCCTGCAGCAGCTGCTACGCGAGACCGAACTGGGCGACCGCCGACTCAGCCAACTGTTGCGCCACATGCAGCAACTAGCGGGCTGCACAGCAGGTCTCGACAGTCGCCTGGTGCAGGAGCTTTTCCTTCAAAGACTGCCCGCAACCGTGCGGATAGGCGTCACGGCTTCTGGAGAGACGGACGTTTCCAAGATCGCCGAAATGGCTGACCGACTCATGGCCGTCGCCACGCCAGCAGTTGCCACGGTGCTCGCCGAAGCCTCGCCCTCTCCCGCCTTGTTGGAGATTCGTGCGGAAATTTCTCGCCTCGCCGACACCGTCGCGGCGCTGCAGTCAAGCGGAAGTCAAAGCACACGGCGGAGTGCTACACAACAACAACGGCAGCTGTGCTGGTACCACCGTAAGTTCGGTGATACTGCACGGAAATGCGTGCCGCCGTGCGAGAAATCGGGAAACGCGCCGAGCCAGCACTGACAGCGACAAGTGCCACCGGCTCAGCGGAAAGTCGCCCGTCGGTCTTCTTCCTGACTGATCGCGAGAAAGGCACTCCTTTCCTGGTCGACACTGGCGCAGAAGTGAGCCTTGTGCCGGCGTCGCCAGCCGATCGCAAAGGCCCGTGTTCGTCACCGTTGCAAGCTGTAAATAACACGACGATACCGACGTACGGGCACCGCTCACTCTCGCTGGACCTGGGCTTCAAGAGGACATTTCGGTGGATATTCGTGGTAGCTGACGTAAAATTTGCTATCCTGGGAGCGGACTTCTTGCGTCACTTTGGACTGCTTGTTGATGTACGCAACCGGCGTATACAGGATCCCCTCTCACAAGCAGAAGTGTGCGGAAAGCCGTCTAAGCATCCGCCTCTCAGCGCTACGCTCGTGATACCCCCGGGCACCGCCCGTTTTACGGCTATCCTACGCGAGTTCCCTGAGCTGACGCGGCCGCCACAGACCGGCGGAGTCGTCACACACAATGTATGTCACCACATTTCCACCACAGGGCCCCCGGTTTACGCACGCCCACGCCGCCTGTCCCCCCAGAAGCTGCAAGTAGCACGGCAGGAGTTCGACCACATGCTCCAGCTCGGCATAATCCGCCCATCCGCTAGCCCTTGGGCATCTCCACTACACATGGTGCCAAAGTCTACACCAGGAGACTGGCGGCCCTGCGCGGATTATCGAGCCCTCAACCGAGCAACCGTGCCCGACCGTTATCCGCTACCTCATATTCACGACGTCACGGCCAACCTGCATGGTGCGACACTTTTCTCCAAGATCGACCTCGTACGTGCCTACCATCCAATTCCCATGGCCTCAGAAGACATCCCGAAGACGGCGATAACAACGCCATTCGGCCTGTTCGAGTTCCTCCGCATGCCTTTCGGCTTGAGAAACTCCGGACAGACATTCCAGCGCTTTATTAACGGCGTTTTACACGGCCTCGACTTCTGTCATGCGTACCTCGACGATCTACTCATCGCAAGCAGCACACCAGATCAACATGAGGTGCATCTGCGATCAGTATTTCAGCGCCTGGCAGAGCATGAAATACTGGTGAACACGGACAAGTCTGAGTTTGGGGTGCACAAGCTGACGTTTCATGGTCACGTCATCTCGAGCTCCGGAATTAAACCTCATCCAGATAAGGTTAAAGCTGTCGAGCAGTTCCCACAACCCAACACTAAACGTCAGCTCCGTGAGTTCCTTGGTCTCGTGAACTACTACCGCCGTTTCATCCCCCAGTGTGCCACTATTCTACAGCCTCTCCACCTCCTGCTGTCGACACGAAGGTGCCGCTAAGGATACAAAGGATGCCGCTAAGGAGCTCTTCTGGACGGAGGGCGCCCAAGCGGCCTTCCAAGAGATCAAGAGACGTCTTGCCGACGCCGCTCTTCTCACTTACCCGCAACCGGGAGTTCCGCAGTGCGTCATGGTCGACGCATCGAACGTAGCTGTGGGTGCCGCACTTCAACAACTCATCAAAGGAGTGTGGCGACCAATCGCTTTCTTTTCCCGGAAACTGACATCCACCGAACAGCGGTACTGCACCTTCGGGCGCGAACTGCTGGCCGTCTACGCGATAATCCGGCACTTTCGGCATTACCTAGAAGGTACCGAATTCTTTGTCTTGACGGACCACAAGCCTCTCATGTATGCCTTGCGTTCACTGAATGCTGAGGGGGGCGCCCATACAGCCCGCGAACTGCGGCAGATGTCATACATATCTGAATTTACCACGGACATCCGCCACATCAAAGGAGTCGACAACGCTGTCGCCGATGCCCTTTCGCGCAGCCCGGTCAGCGCCATAACCTGTCCCACAGGAATAGATCTCAGCAAAATGGCGGCTCCTCAACGGGATGACGACGAATTGCGCCGCCTACAAGAAACGTCGACGTCACTAAACCTGCAGTGGTTACCCTTGCCAGGTACAGAAGGGCTTTGCTGCGACACGTCTACTAGCAAGCCACGACCATTTGTGCCCGTGCACTTCCGTCGCGAGGTATTCGCATCGCTACACGAGATGTCACACCTGGGAATCCGAGCTACGCAAAAGCTCCTAACGACACGTTTCGTATGGCCCGGCATCAACCGCGATTCCCGACAATGGACTCGTGAGTGTCTCGCATGCCAGCTCTCCAAGGTACAGCGTCACACCGTGACACCGTTGGAGACGTTTCCCGGGCCAGATGCTCGATTCGACCACATACACGTGCACATCGTCGGGCCGTTGCTACCCTGTCAGGGCCAAATGTATCTGCTAACTTGTGTTGACCGTCTCACGCGTTGGGCAGAGGCTGTTCCCATGCCAGACATCACAGCCGAAACTGTTGCCCGTGCTTTCGTCAGTCACTGGCTCTGTCGCTTTGGCGTGCCATCATCCATTACAACCGACAGAGGAAGCCAATTCGAGTCCGCATTATTCGCCAGTCTAACAAAGCTCATCGGTGCTTCGCGCGTCAGAACGACTGCCTACCATTCGATGAGTAATGGAATGGTTGAGCGATTCCACCGACAGTTGAAAGCCGCACTCATGGCAAGCGAAGAACACTCCTGGGTCGAAGCACTGCCCATTGTACTCTGGGGCATTCGCACTGCTTTCAAGGCGGACGTCGGCTGCAGCGCTGCAGAACTTGTCTACGGCACAACCCTGCGCCTGCCTGGAGAGTTCTTTGTGCCTGACCAACAACAAACCCACATTACTGCTGGCGACAACGCATCTCGCCTACGTCACATCATGACAAAACTTCGACCGACACCTCCACGACAGCCCGCAGAAAGAAGCATATATGTGAGCAGCGAACTCGAGTCGTGTAGCCAGATCTTTCTGCGCAACGATGTAGTACGAAGATCACTACAAGCACCGTACGACGGACCCTTCAGAGTTCTCCGCCACGGGAGAAAAACAATTACCATCGAAAGGCATGGCCGCCAGGAAGTGGTGTCATTGGACAGAGTTAAGCCGGCACACATGGAGACCAACCAGTCCACGACAGCAACCTCCGCCCTTCCACCTGAAACCTGCCGAACAGCGCCACATCCCACACCAGCGACGGACGCCCCAGTGACTGAAAAATATCACACACGCAGTGGAAGACGGACAGGTGCGCCAAATCGCCTCAACCTGTAGCCGCGTTTCATTTCGCTCGTGCTCTCACTAGGGGGGGGAGTACTGTGGTGAACTCTAAATGCGCCGCGGTGCAGCCGTGGCGCTGCCAGCGTGAGGGAGAACGACATTCTCTTTCCTCCCTCTGCGCCGTAACAAAGGCACGAAGGAGGCGCAGAGAGGGAGAGAAGGAAAACCAGTTCGCCGAGAAATAAAGCCAGTTGGTACCGAGACTCAACAACACGCCTCGTCTCTGCGTCGCTCACGCGTACCAACAGTTTTCGTGGTCACGAGGTGCGCCTCCCATCGGGGTGTTCCAGACGCTCAGAAGCGCCAGAAAAAAAAGGAGAAAAGGCGCAGTGCCCATGCTTCCCTACAACGACGTTCCCTGGAGGCCAGTGCAAGCGCCAGATACTGGATGTCATAGAGAAAGAAGCCGACACCTGTTCGTCGTCTTAGGCTGGTCTGATTTAACGATTCGGGGTTCCAACCACGCTCTTCCGTTTCACAAATGATTCGCGGTGTTTTCCCAAATTATGCCAAATGAAGCACTTGGGCATCTTTTTCATAAGTCGAAGTTGAGATCTTGCGTTCAATCTTGGACTTTTTAAGAATTTACGCAAGGGTACCATGAGCGGCGCACCTACCAATAATACTGAAGAACCCAAGTGCTAGCATTTACTGTACGGTATTTGGTTCAGCCATAAAGAATTGAAGACATTTCAAGGCGTATCAACTCCTCCGCGAGTTGATGGGGGGGGGGGCATGCGTCGTTCACTCAGTCAGCTGTATATATATATATATATATATATATATATATATATATATATATATATATATATATATATATATATATATATGTATATATATATATATATATATATATATATATATATATATATATATTATATATATATAATGACTATTCAAAAACTAAAGGCCGTTTAGTCCCGTAAAATAAATATTCGTTAGTACAATTTTTTATTGGCGGGATTACTTTAGTACAAACCTAGTTCATTTTTCTACATAATCACCGTTACCTTCTAAGCACTTTCGGTACCGCTGCACCAGTTTCTTTATGCCGTCAGCATAGACGTTCGCCACGGAGATTTCTCTGCTGTTTGAGCTAGTCGGTAAGCTTAATTGGTACCTAGATTGCACACTTTGATATCCGAGCTTTTCAGTTACAATCGTGCAAATTGTAGTGCGGCTGAAAACAGGAAATTCATCCAACATACCTCTAATTGACCGTCGTCGATCTAATCGCAATTCCCGGTCGCAATTCACGGTTTCATTGGTCTCGATCCTGGACCTGCCACTCGGCTTTTTGTCATGCACATTTGTGTGGCCATTTGTGATGTCTCGAACCTATTTTCTGACCTTTCCTTCACTCATAACTTTAAGTCCATTAGCGAGGCACAACTTCCCGTAAATATGAGAAGCTGATGATGCTTTTGCAGCTCGCACCTCGCAACAGGCGGGAGCAATGATTTTCGCAGACATTGTCGTTTGCATTCCCCGACAAGCAGACGACTACTCAGCCGGAAAAATATCTTCAGTATCTTCGCGAACAAAGAAGAGCTTGCGCTGTACAAATAAATCTTTGTTCTGACGTGTAAATATTTAAATATTAGCAAACGGCCCTCACTTTTTCCATATCCGTCCTGCCTGTATATATATATATATATATATATATATATTATATATATATATATATATATATATATATATATATATATATATATATATATATATATTATGTATATATATATATATATATATATATATATATATAACGAGAAAGAGAGACACGACTGCATTAGTTTGTTCTGAACTGTACGTGATCATTCGTATACAAAGCACTAATTTGCTTTTCAAAACTGCTGTCTGAATGCAAGAAAGACGCTGCACAAACAGATCGTACAGGCGGGGCCACTCTATGCCGCGACAACACAGCAGCGTTTCATAACATTATGGAGAAATTGCCGTCAACTTTGGAAAGTACAGCCACATTTATCCTGTTCTTCATCTGTGCATTCCATCAGCAAACTTCACAGTCTCAGTTTGGCTTTGTAAATACGATGAGTATGAAGATCCTGCTATGATTCTACTACGTTGAATTGTCACGTATTAAACAAAACATGTCCCTGACAAAGCAAGGGACTTCGCAGAAGCCTTCAGAATAGGCTGAGTGTCATTTTTTTTTACTGTGAGAGCCTCCTTGTTTAAAGTCTTTCTGAAGAAGACCAAGTTTACTTGCCCCCTTGCCTGCCAGGCAGATAGGCCCGTAATTTTGGCGATATGGCAATGTGCGTACAAGTCTCAACCGCGTGTCTTTTGAAGAAAAGATAGTGGCGATGAACACGTTGTGTGTAGTCAGTGAAGTGTCTCTGGATATTGCTATTGGGTGCTATCATGAGGACCCAATGCAAAGTGGAAATGAAAATCATGTTAAAGTGTGGTGCAATACCGTTAGCATTCTTACGGTGGAGCACGCACTTTTCTTGTTTCACGGCGTATACTTTTGTAACTCTTTACAGCATGATATGGACACACGCACTTGTTTTTATGGATACCCGATTTAACTGCCGTCACGTGTTTTCGCTTGACACAGGCCTAGATTTATTGTACGAAAACCTTATGGAATGTTTGGTATGCTCTGCCATAAATGCGTGCACGAAGCGTACAGTGAAATGCGTTGTGAAACTTACGCTAGCCCCGACGATAAAGCTGGAACATACGATGGCGCATGCATAAAATTCGACGGGTGTCACCGACGGGTCCATCAACCGACGACCGCGCTCACCGCTTTCATTTATGAACGTCTCGTTTCGCTGGGCACAATGTCACGAAATATATATTTCATCCTTTACATGCTTGACTGCTGTGGCTGTATTCTCGGATGATCTTTCTAGCTATTGACGTAATGCCGCTTTCAGTGCGTGCTGATTCGCTGTTCGAGAAAAGGCGGGCAAGCATTGTTTTCAGGCATTGGACACGTATGCCAGGTTCTATATCACTTAATTCTGACACACTCTAGGGCAAACAAAACAAAAAAAAAATAACAGGGACGGAACACAAACGATGATAACGGCACTGAAATATAAATGAACCCCCTTAATCATAAAATATTGGTAAGGCTTGTTGGTGCATAATTGAGAACTATATACCAACAAACCCAGTAAGGTAAAAAGTTGGGCGAGTTGGTGTTGGTTCATGATACACGGAAGGGCGCGATAATACGGTACACAATGAAGAAGATGGACACGGGACGACGCGCTACTAGCAACTGAAAAATTTTATTGAGGAAAGAAATATTAATACTACTATGCAATCATACCTAACCCAACGAGTCGACACCAAAAAAACCTAAAAAGTTAAAATCTTGCGCTCAGCCTGCCTACGTCAAGTGACGTTCTAGATAGGCTGTCTCCCCCTCCTGCAAACTGATAGAGGGGTGACTGATGCAATGCAGCCCCTCCCTCTGGATGACGAAGGCCTCTACAATCTCCCTCTGCACGGAGCCCCTGTGCTTGTAGATTACTGTCGTCTGATCAAAAGCAGGCTTGCAGCTACCTTGATCACACCCCTTGCAGTGCAGCGCCAGACGGGTGAACGGCCTTCCTATTAATGAGCTGTTGTGCTCTCGCAGACGCACATTCAGGCATCTACCTGTTCTCCCGATATATGCCTTGCCGCACGACAGTGGTATTCTGTAGACAACACCACGTGCGCAAGGAACAAACTGCCTTCCATACTTGATGGCACATCCTCTTTTTTCACCATGTTGTGGCTTGTCTATTTTCTTACTTACTGCTGGGCAGATGTGGCCCACCTTATTTTCTGCGGAGAACACGACATCAACCCCATATCGTGAAGCCACTCTCTTCATGCCGTGCGACAGCCAGTGGACATACGGGATTTTTGCCACTCTTTTTCTTTCCTGCGGTTCATCTTTGTCTGGTGGGGTTACCGGCCGTTGCTTAAAGGATCTTTTGATTTTTTCGCAAGCCCCTGCTATGGCATTATCAGGAAACCCGGCGTCTTTCAGTCTTTTCACCTGCGCGAAAAACTTGTCTGCATGAGATGTGGGCATGACCTGTCCAAAGCAGATCTTAGGCAAGTCAGCGCTATGCCATTCTTCACCAAGCGGGAGTGCCCTGAGCTGTAATCTAGGAGCGGCTTCGCTGTCCTAGGGGAAAACATCCAGCACACGTGTTTTTGTTCAAACGACAGCTGCAAATCCAAAAAACGCAGCTGCCCATTCTTCGGCACTTCGCACGTGAAAGTCAAGCCCCGCCCCTTGTTAGAAAACATACTGAGCACTTCGTCAACCCTCCTATCGAAGTTCACAGAACTAATCAACAGCAAGTAATCATCCACATATCTATACACTTTGTGGGCCACACCATCAAGAGCGGTAACAAGATCGTTGTCCACTTTTGCCAAAAAAATGTTGCTCAATATTGGAGCCACTTTCGATCCAATACATACCCCGGATCTCTGGACAAAGTTCTTACCCCCCCCCCAGCCTACGTACGTGTGTTTAATGTAAAAGAACAGTAACTCTAAAAAACTTTCAACCGATATGCCGCACTTCGTCACAAACCTCGCTTCATCGTTGTTGTTACATATGCACTCCTTAACACTAGTCATAAGTTCATCATGAGGCAGTGAATAATATAAGTCTTCAACGTCGATACTAAATCCGGAAGTGTTCTCAAGGCCATCTTCTCTGAGCAAGTTGACGACCGTCGACGAGTTCGGAATGATGAACGGGTCTTCCACTTGCAGTGAGCTCAACTGCGTCTGTAGGTACGTCGACACCGCGAGACACCAGGTACCTCTCTCGGACACAATCGCACGAAAAGGAAACTCCGGCTTGTGTGTTTTCACTGAAAAAAAGGTGTGTGTGGGAAAGGTGTGCAGTGAGGTGAAAAAACTAAAAGGCACAACACTGGAGACACTGGAGACACTGGAGACACTGGAGGCACAACACTGGAGAAGATGGCCTTGAGAACACTTCCGGATTTAGTATCGACGTTGAAGACTTATATTATTCACTGCCTCATGATGAACTTATGACTAGTGTTAAGGAGTGCATATGTAACAACAACGATGAAGCGAGGTTTGTGACGAAGTGCGGCATATCGGTTGAACGTTTTTTAGAGTTACTGTTCTTTTACATTAAACACACGTACGTAGGCTGGGGGGGTAAGAACTTTGTCCAGAGATCCGGGGTATGTATTGGATCGAAAGTGGCTCCAATATTGAGCAACATTTTTTGGCAAAAGTGGACAACGATCTTGTTACCGCTCTTGATGGTGTGGCCCACAAAGTGTATAGATATGTGGATGATTACTTGCTGTTGATTAGTTCTGTGAACTTCGATAGGAGGGTTGACGAAGTGCTCAGTATGTTTTCTAACAAGGGGCGGGGCTTGACTTTCACGTGCGAAGTGCCGAAGAATGGGCAGCTGCGTTTTTTGGATTTGCAGCTGTCGTTTGAACAAAAACACGTGTGCTGGATGTTTTCCCCTAGGACAGCGAAGCCGCTCCTAGATTACAGCTCAGGGCACTCCCGCTTGGTGAAGAATGGCATAGCGCTGACTTGCCTAAGATCTGCTTTGGACAGGTCATGCCCACATCTCATGCAGACAAGTTTTTTCGCGCAGGTGAAAAGACTGAAAGACGCCGGGTTTCCTGATAATGCCATAGCAGGGGCTTGCGAAAAAATCAAAAGATCCTTTAAGCAACGGCCGGTAACCCCACCAGACAAAGATGAACCGCAGGAAAGAAAAAGAGTGGCAAAAATCCCGTATGTCCACTGGCTGTCGCACGGCATGAAGAGAGTGGCTTCACGATATGGGGTTGATGTCGTGTTCTCCGCAGAAAATAAGGTGGGCCACATCTGCCCAGCAGTAAGTAAGAAAATAGACAAGTCACAACATGGTGAAAAAAGTGGATGTGCCATCAAGCATGGAAGGCAGTTTGTTCCTTGCGCACGTGGTGTTGTCTACAGAATACCACTGTCGTGCGGCAAGGCATATATCGGGCAAACAGGTAGATGCCTGAATGTGCGTCTGCGAGAGCACAACAGCTCATTAATAGGAAGGCCGTTCACCCATCTGGCGCTGCACTGCAAGGGGTGTGATCAAGGTAGCTGCAAGCCTGCTTTTGATCAGACGACAGTAATCTACAAGCACAGGGGCTCCGTGCAGAGGGAGATTGTAGAGGCCTTCGTCATCCAGAGGGAGGGGCTGCATTGCATCAGTCACCCCTCTATCAGTTTGCAGGAGGGGGAGACAGCCTATCTAGAACGTCACTTGACGTAGGCAGGCTGAGCGCAAGATTTTAACTTTTTAGGTTTTTTTGGTGTCGACTCGTTGGGTTAGGTATGATTGCATAGTAGTATTAATATTTCTTTCCTCAATAAAAAATTTTCAGTTGCTAGTAGCGCGTCGTCCCGTGTCCATCTTCTTCATTGTGTACCGTATTATCGCGCCCTTCCGTGTATTATGAACCAACAAACCCAACTCGCCTTTTTAATCAGGTTTGTTAATGCATTAAGCTGGGCTAGTTGGTATGGATTGTAGGCTTCCATATTGCTAGCGAACACGCACAAAGGACGACAGAGAAAGAGACAGGACAACCGCTAGGCTTCAACTGATTTTTAGTCGACATCAAGGGCACGATATATTTCTTTGCGCACACGCAGGTGCTACGTCACACGCAAAGTTTTTTCTCTCCTAAAAGAAAAAAGAGCAATTCTCCGCCGCCTATTTGTACCGCCAGTTCGCACGTGGCGGTACAGATAGGCGGCCACGCCTATAATCAAGTTCATTTCTAGTATAGCGCTCATCGTCGTCGTTTTTGCTCAGCCCATGTGTTTTTTGCGCAGCAGTGTGTCAGAACTACGTACCAACAAGCCCGACTCGCCTCTTTTATCAAGGTCTACGTCACCTTAGGCGACACTGTATATAAAAATGATCGTGTTAGAATGAGGCCCGCAAGTTGTTCGCGGTCACCATCATGCGAGAATATCAGCTCTTGGGTCGCTGGTCGTTATCCTAAAGTAAAATTCCCTCGGATTTCATGCTCTGAGCAATGTTTTCGCGGGCGAATTTAGAAATGCCCACGTGTGCCCAAACGTTTCTTTTTGTTGTGATGTATCGTACTACTTTTATTGCAGGTGCGTTCCGTGACACGCAGGGCTCGTACGACAATCTCTACAGGATGTGTGGGGCAGTGGACTTGGTTGCGGCGCTTCTGCTTGCCGTCCAAGTTTTTCTCGACCTAAGAAAGAGAAGAAATAAGGGCTTACCTAAAGAAATCACCCAACGCAGACTGCGCGTCAGATATCTCAACCTGATCGGTGTCAGTCTATATATGTGCTTTTGGATATTACCAACGTCTTTTATGTGCAGTTGCTGCCGCATGCAGTGTGTCACACTGGTCCTGTGGCCATATTGCATGTTTTTTGTCTGTTCTTTAAATATTACGCAGAAGTACTGCATGACTTGCAGTTCTTCGTCCAGCGGAACACTGAAAAGATACATTGTTCACAATCGTTCTTCGTCGAATGAAGCAGTCAGGATAATTAACTTGATTCCTTGAATTGAGGATCACAATACAGCTGTATACAATAAGCTTGGCATCCTGTCCAAGTCTACGCGCAATATTAGTATGGCTTGCTAAGCTGAATTTTAGCCCGCGTACAGGTATGATATAGAGGTAAGTGCATTCCATCGCCTTAATTTACAAATAGTTATACGATAGACGTCAACCTACTAACATAGTTACTGCTACGGTAAAAGGGCAGGCAGAAAGAACATTTTATTTTAAAGCAAACGAAGCGATGGTGGCTGGGCCCTTACTCCATAGTACTACTACCACCGTCATTCCCTACTAGCATTTTTCATTTAACAACCCGTCCTTGTCTCCTAGCAAGACCATGAACGTTAGATGCCGTGCAGCTTTTGGCCTGCCCGTCTTGGCGTCACCTCACACCGTTCACCATAGCCTCGTAAATGTTCCGTTTACCTGATGCGTCGTCGTGAGTTTCCTAAAGAGCGAACCAAACAGCTGCAGGTCCGGAGGTAAGAATTAGAAGATTGCAGAAATGTTGAAGGCCTCCACTTTAGGCACAGAAGATTATCGAAGCACAGGTAGGAAAAGACACTACATTTTGCTAGTCGGCACAAAGTTTCAAGTATCCATGAGAACCTTCTTCCCGAACTAAGAAAGGCTACAACACCACTCTCCGCTCTATGACTTCGCACAGTCACTACGGAACCTGTTGTATCCGCTGCCATGCCCAATCTCACTTAGTCGAAGATCCGGACAACCGCGAAGTAAACGGTACCATCCCAGGGATCCACGATGACGAGAATATCAGTACCCTCCTGGACGACGTAGAAAAGTATCTCAGCATGCTGACCCTGTTAGAATGCTGGCGCCTTAAAACATCCCTCGGTATTTGAATATCGAAGAGGCTGTCTGGCTTGATGAATGCGTTTTTCTGTCAATACGCCTCGTCCATCTTCAGTTTGCCAGTAGCGCGCCTTAAAGTCCATAGAACACAACGAACGGCTGCATTGCACAGCCGGTCCAACGTGTCGTTTAGCCTTGGAGGGGCGACGCGTTCTTGTTTGTGATCATGGTCAAACGGTGATAATCGTTAATCGACGACTGGCTCACTTATGCGCTGCCACATTTATTGATATGCCATGCCTCAACCATCATACGCGTTTCTTCATCCCTCTGCATGTACACACCAGCGCATTCATCGAATTTCGGCGTGCATTTACACTAACCACAATGCAAAGATACATTATACAGTGAGCTACTGTTAACAATCACTCATGTTCCATTAATGTATGGTTAATACAGTGGCCCGTCGGTCCGCAGTAGAAACAGTCCCAGTTAAAAGAACCTTTAGAGGCCACACATGTGCGAAATCTTAAAAGATGTTGGTATGATTTACGAAAGAAATACCAGTCCGCTACTTGTCTATTACCCCCTCATTCTTTCTCGGCGTTTGTGCAGTCCTGACTTCTCGCTTTTTTTCTTGTTTTCACGTCCAGTCTTTTAACACACATATAAGAAGAGTCTAAAATAGCCGTGAAGGTTCCCAGACGATCTGGCGGCGCCTGCGCATAGCGGCGGTTACATGTTTAACAGGTCAGTTACATACAAATACAGAAAAGAAGGACGCGTGGCAATGTGAAAAGACTTTTAAGTGTTCTTGAATATTCCTGTGTGCCTGAGCGTGTATTAGAGTGCAATTTGTTAAACTGCTTCGCTATTAGTGTTAAACCGATCTGAGTTGTGATGCAGCCAGCTACGCGTGTATATATGTGGGATCTTTGTACTACCTTAGCTGAGAGTTTACTTTTTATTTGTCAACCCTTGGCTCTGCTCGGACTCATTCTAAGCACAACAACCGGTGTTGGCTGGCCCACCGAAGGGACCTACTCTTAAATAGTCCGTGCTTACGAGGTGCGTTTCGAGGAACCGATCCCCGAGTTCTTGGAATCTGCCCGGCGATTGCCTCCCATTAAGGGGGTTGTGACAACCTGATTTCTGTGCAGTGAAAAAGCAACCTGTTCCGCTTCGCTGACACAGATGAAAGAGCGAAGCTGGTGGCGTTCCCTTTGTCAGACTAACGCATTTCTATGTTTAGCAAGTCGTTCAGACATGTTGTATCAATGGTCTTTACTAAACACTCTTTCTTAAGCTTTGAGGTGGTAGTATAGCCACCACCTTTTATAACCACAAAGGATCAGGATGAAAAAATCCCCAAACAGGGGGTGCGTGCTCGAGCCGACGTTTGGACAAGTGGACTTGCCTTTCAGTTTGACGACGACGCAGCCCCATGCACCCATGAACCGCCCATCGGCCCAGTACGCACACATCCGTAGCTGCACAACTTGTTGATGCTAAGGCTGATGATGAATATTACCTGTGCCATTTGTAATAGGTTGACACCTTTCAACTACGCAGTCTGTGCGCAAATCGCCTTGTATGAAGTCTGGTGGGTTTTTCACTTTGCCACGCATTGTTAGATATGTCAATGTGACTCCATGACGGACATCACAATTGTGTTGGTTCCTTTCCCGAAGCAGTTTCAAGCACTAGCAGGGCACTGCGTTAACATTCTTGGCTGCCACGCACAAAAGCTCCGTTCAATTCCTGCTCGAGCCCTAATTTGATTTCCATTCTTTGCAACTATCAAGATTTTTTGGTCGAGAAAGACGCATATTTCTCTCTGGCAACCTACGTCGCTGACGCCGACACCGGCACCGCATTTTCTACGGCACGTCTCTTTGACGCGCCGATAGCCTTAATAAAATATCCGGACTTATTGTCCTAAATTCGGCGTCGTCAACTTGTCAACCATGATATCATTGAGCAGTGCCAGCTCATTTTCGTTGGTGCCTCTTCAGCAATATACTGTGATTATTGCAATACACATGTTACCTATCTGTATGCTCCCTACAATACCTTGCATTTTCAGCGGGGAGGAGTGTTTAGTACACGTAACTGAAGTTCGTAAACAATGGTAATACCTGTTGCCCTGGACTCTCACTCTTTGAGACAAGCTGCGCAGTTCGAATGAAGAAAATCTGCAAGTTCATCTGATTAGGTTAACCAGGTCACGATTACAACACATTATTCGTGTTCATTGAGGAGAGGTTCAAAGGGTGATGACTTGCTTAAGTGTTCCGTGCATTGTTCCCGAGAAATACCAGCCTGCCAGGAAAACGTGTCACTACCATCTGAGCTGTTTTGTCTCTCGTAGTGGCGAACACCTCGACTGGTTTGAACCCGTGCAGTGCTGTCTTCGTAGTATTTAGCCTTACATTTCAAATAGAGCTTGCCCTAAACGAGACGCACCAGTTTTTCACAAGTCCTCTAATTAGCGATTTCATAAATTCACTTTACGCTTGAAAACAAGGACTTTCAAAAATCATCACTAGCCAAGATCTTTGTGCCTTGAACCTTGAAAGGATTGCGCGTAATTTTCATATATTTCCTTTTAATGTCATATAGCTGGGAAATGACCGGTTGTGTCCCTGATTGGTTCTTTCCAAGATAGTGCATGTGCTCTTGGCTGAGGGGGGATACAGCAATCATTCCTCCGTAGCGGTATTTTACTACTACGCCGTTTTGAGCAGTTTCCTGTGGTTCCCTTACTTGTTGATTTTGACCGTAAATAGTAAGTTTATTGAGGCCCTGTTGAGTTTTTTTTTTAATCTTCAATCTTTCTGATAGCGCTGAGACCGTTTAACTTGCTTGAGTCATCGCTTAGCGTGTCTTCCCAACGTTGGAAAAAAACAGGACTGAAGATTACCTATGCGATATTCAATGTTTTGTTTTGCTGCGGTTTTATTTTCCTTCAGTTCCTTCCTTTTGGACTGCTCTTTCATCGCATTTCATTTTACCTAATGTCTCTGAGTGTTCCTTCAAAGTTCTGAAATCCGTTCCATGTTCTCATCTGCTGCCAAACTTTGGCCAGGGTTGAACTCCACACCACCACTTGTGATGAGCTTGAGATATACATTTCAACACATAAAAGCCAACTGTACAGTAGCGAAATCAAGACGTCATATTACGTCAGTACAGTCCGTGAATGACGTTTGCCTTATCGTAGACAGTAAGAGAGAGCCACAAGGCTCGTATGGGGACTCTCTATTAAAATATTAATATCTGAGGTTAGAGGGACGCCGTAGTGGAGGGCTCCGGAAACTTCGACCACCTGGGGTTCTTGAACGCGCACCTAAATCGAAGTACGCGGGCCTCAGACATTTTCGCCTCCATCGAAAATGCAGCCGCCGTGGACGGGATTCGATCCCGCAACCTTCAGGTCAGCAGTCGAGCATCATAACCATTAGGCCACCGTGGCGGGGCCGTATATATATGGAGACATTCTGAAGGATGCAAGAAGTAAAAGGTACAAACGAGGTATCTCAATTTGTATGTAGTTGTCACAAACTTCGTTTCGGTTGATCGAATAGTATGGTTAGGAGATGTGTTCTGGTTTGTGATATCGCAGCGTTTCAATGATACTCGGTGGCGAAGCCGTTCGCAACATCTGCCTTTGAGGTGCATTTCTATGGGGCCCAGTTAGGACCCACTAGGGAAACGGTATTAACGCGTGCTGCACTAGGGGACTTAAGAGACTAGGTTAGAGTTATTGATTACTGGCTTTAAAAACATGGCATTACGGGGCGTATTAGGATGGGACAGAGCAACAAACGAAGAAAGGAGCTCCAAATCCAGGTTTAACTACAAGAATATACACAAACATTAATTACTAAACAACGGCAAAGGGAAACAAACATATATGTTGCACAGATTCCCAAGCTCAGTCACACGCAACATTGATGAATTATATTGCAATAAGGATTACGTGGACGCTTCGAGCGGTTTTTCGCTGTCGCCGTCACAGAGAGGTTTTGGATTAACTCCTAAATGATTACATTACCCAGCTAGTCGCATGTTCTGTGTGAGTGAAAGCATTCGAGAACTGCCGACGGTCGCGAATCAAGCTCCGAGGAAACGCGCAGGCAGTGTCCGTCGCGCGAAATGCGCATGAAGGAGTCCCGCAGGGGGGCTGCGTGGCTCCAGCATCAATCGCGTACTTTGGCAAGCCTTTCGTGGTCGGCCGCGGTCGCGCGCGCCATATCTTTGTAAGGATTAGCGGATGACACACACCTTTTTACGTGGTACGTTCTCATCGCAAAGTTTGTCTTGAAGACATAAAAAGCACACAGGGTCGCTTCACTCACTGCAGCTGCCGCATTTCCTTACTCCTGAGTTACTTTTTATTTAGTTACACCATGTCGCATGCTAAATGCTTCAGCTGCTAGTCTGTCTATGGCGTTCCCATTTGCTGTTGTCGTATTCATTTGTTGCCCCTTGCGGTGGAACTGTGATTTTTTTATAGTTTATCGTACAGTTAAAATAATAGTTTATCTTACAGTGTACTAGGGATGTTTGAGGCCTGTGTACTTAGGTTTAGGTGCAGGTTAATGAACCCCAGGTGGTCGCAATTTCCGGAGCCCTCCACTACGACGTCACTCCTAATTATATCGTGGTTTTAATATTATTAAAGTGTACTGGGAGAGGGGAGCTCTGTGAGCGAGCTTCGAAAAGTCCAGCCCAAACAGTGTCAAGCCGCTTGTGACGCTGCGATCGATAGTCCGCAATGTGTTGTCGTTTAAGGGTGGCGCGCGGCTCCACCGAAGTTGTGCAGAGGTAGAATGCCCGCGTCCCACTCAAAAATCTCGGGTTCGAATCGCCGCTGTAGATGATGGGTTTTTATTTTTAGTGGCACTTGTTGTAGCTATATCGGTTTTTCTTTGTTTCTAACAAAATAGCTTGAGTTACTACATATTGTTACAAAAAGTTACGTGAAATATGAACTAAAATAGAAAAAAAAACGTGAGAGTGAGGATGGATGGATGGATGCTATGAGCGTCCCCTTTATAACGGGGCGGTGACATGTCTGCCACCAGGCTCGAAGGCGAAAAAAAAGAGAAAGAAGAAAAAAAGCTTCCTTGTTTCATGTTGTCCTAATGCCTTATCTATCCATTAATGGATAGATAAGGCACAGCGTAAGTATTCGCAGCGCCACCACACGGCATTCCACAAAAAGGTCAAGTATGGTCTCCGAGATTTTTGCGAATACGGTGCGGTGGCACTGCAAACCATTAAGCTTGCTGTCAAATTTCTTCTACTTTGCTTCACATTTCACGCTACTTTTCGTAGCAATACGTAGCAACTGTAGCTAGTTTTAAGAACCAACGAAAAACCAATACGCATGTAACAAGTGACAATCAAAATAAAAGCCAACCATTTAGAGCGGCAATTCGAACCCGGGCCTTTTGTGTGGGAAGCGCACATTCTACCCCTGCGCGACTTTGACGAAGCCGCGCGCAACTCTTATACGACGACAAATTGCAGGCTACCGATCGCAGCGCCACAACCGGCTTGACCCTATTTCGGCCTCACCCCAGTTTCATACAATAACCTAGAGAAGGAACTGGCGCGGCGATCGTTCAACCAACATGGGAATGATGTGAAGTACAGGCGTCGGATTGGATTGCGTTAGCTAGCGAGCTGTCTACGGATTTTTTTTCTACAGTTTCAGTTTCGTTCTTCGGGAGGCGTGGGCAGTGGTTTGCGTTGCAAAGAACTCAAGCAGTGCATATGTTGCTCAAAAAGGCTGAAGACCGCTAGGTTTCTTGATGTGCTGCGGCTTTGCAACTTTACAGGTTGTATTGGACAGTTTTAGCAAAGCGTCGTGCACTCACCGCTGCGCATCAATGTAGCGTCTCATGCTAGTGCAAAAAATTGCAGAGATTTCACGCTTTTTGATAAGCGCTACTAGTCAAAACTCTTTCAAATGGACTGCAAAACGACGACGAAGCTAAGCAAACGCACCGTCACGCTCCTCTGACTTGACTTTACAACAAAATCAGAGATGCACTGGTGGCAGACCACTTGAACAGATGCACCTGGCTTCGTTAAGTGTTTCTGACTCAATACTTTAAGTGTTTCTCACTCGATACGGTACTCCTATTTCCATAAATAGATAATACGTACTTTCTAGGGAAGAACAAGCGTGTTTGTTTTAAGTGTTTTAAAAGAATAATTCATTATATCGCGATGCCAAATCTGGAACACAATTGTAGAGCAATGGATACCCTGGTGGTAGAATTTGTCCAGGTTTCACTTTCATTTCATGGTCACACACACTTTTTGCATTAAGGTTTACGTACAAAAGAATGAAGCAAGATTTAATTGAAAATAACTTTATATCACATTGTTTTACACTCTGCAAACAGGCGTCGCGAATCTCAAGAACGAAAGCCATCAGAAGCAGATCAGAAGCCTGTACTTCCGTGATTTCCAGCTCAAGCGCCGCTGAAGGAGCCCGCATAGACATTAGCGCCAGATTCTCCTCTAGCTATTATAGTGCCAAGTGCGTTTCTTATTACCACTTTTGCTGGATTCGGTTTTCACCCACAAAGACTGTCAGCCACGCTCAGCGCAAACCGCGCCTCATCGTTCGAGAAGCTTCGCGATTATTGTAGAACGTTCCGTCAAGATTGCGCGCCGTACGCGAATGTTCCAGCTTTGTCGAGAGATAACGCCGCCACCAGCGATATCGCTGGAAAGTTCGATAGCGCTTATATAAAAGCCGACGCGCTTGACCTCTTGTCAGTTGATCGACGGTCGACGCTCTGTTCGCCGCTATCAGTGCATACCGTGTGTATTGCTGTAAATTAACTTTCCGTTTCTCGGCCACAGGTTCGACCAAATAAAGAGTTTCATCTTGGACACCTCGTCTGCGGTCTTCGTCGACGTCACGACCACGTGACAATGGTAAGAGACTCTATGGTCTTCACTTTCTCTACATGGTTGCTGCGGCCATTCCGAGAACTCCTCTGTTCTAGTACATTGTAATCAATACGGAGCCGCCTGAGCTGCCCAGAGGACACACGAAACGTTACTAAGGCGCAGAATAACACGAAGGGCCTGACAATTGTTTTTTATTGTGATTCATCACCAGTGACCAGGACAGGCGTATTCCGCGTGTCCTCGCAAAAGCCTTAAGCCAGTCCTTGCGTACTAGCTTATCTGGCTGTACGATTGTCAGCGAGATAATGGCGCAAGCGGAATTCTGTTTCGGTTTCGAAGCTCAAGATGTTGAACTTATTGTTGGCATCTCACATACCCTGCGCCTACTCCGGCAAGAAATCATCAAATGAAGATCTATCGCAGACAATTTGTAAACATGGGACACATTATGCTTATAGGTCAACGATGCTGCCAAAGAGAGTTTGTCACATTCCTATATACGGATGTTTAACGAGATACCTCCTACACTGTACCTACACTGTATTGAACGCACCCTGATCAGTGCGTATAACACTTGTCAAGCTCTCGCAAAATGTGCATGAACTTCATGTTAGCTGTAAACCCGCAAAAAAAACGTTCGTTCGCTCACATTTTCCCTTTCAGTACATGGAAAAGCGATTCGAATATTTTCTACCGAATTTCGAGTCTCTACGTAAATTTCGTGTTTTAATGTCGTTAAGCATTTAAAAAAATGTAAGTATGGAATTCGAAATTAAAATTTCGCTTAAAAGCGTAGCATTAGGCTTCCAAATTCAATTAGTTTTATTATATTTTCTTTAGCGATGGAAATCAAGCCTACGATCACAGAACTGACTTTCTGGGCGACGAAGAAAAAGAAAACGCAGTATAAGTGATCGCGGATGGCCTCAGCTTTTCACGTGTCGTTAAAAGACGGGCATTACCATCAATTATGTCGCCATACTCTTTGGGCATGAATGAACGCCCGATCTATCGCATCATCGTAAGATTCAGATGCTTCGTGTAAAATAGCTGAGCAAACTGCCTCTTCAGGGTAAAGCTTCACCTCTCTGACACAAGTAGATCGATTCGTTTCGCAGCACATTTCTATGTTTAAAGGAGGAGTCACGCAATGGCACGAGAAAGATTAATGTGGCTCGCTCTCTACCATTTTCCTGCAGCGGTACCGTTACCGGTTCACATATAACTAAACGTGCTCTAAGAATGCTTCTCGGCTGTTGCGATATGTTCCCGATAATTCTTAGTGTGCAGGTCTTCATGTTCCTCTTCTGCTTGGGGGTTGCTTCTCCACCCAAACCTTCGAACGTTACTCCGATTACGTCGTTCTGCGCCACTAAACTCAGTAAGTAAGAAACACATTATCTGCATAAGTCAGTCTTTGTCGCCCTCGACAGTGTCCTCACTCTTCTTTGAAGAGACACTGAAGAAGAGTATTAGTTAAGTAGTATTAGTAAATTAGCCCATTAAAATGATAAACACGCCCGTCTCGCTGCAATGGTACACTTCGTAATCTCGAAACGACCACAATATTAATGAACGAGTGGCGCCGCCGCCTTTGTTACCTATCTAGCTTCTCGTCACGTGACTAATTCTAGAGGCATTTAGTAGGCGCTGGTTGGTCGTTGAAAACTGGCTACATTTTGTTTTAAAGAACTAGAGACAGAATTAAAAAGCTTCGCGAAGATGTAGTGAATAAGTAAGAGCACAATTGTTGTAACCGTATTTTAATGTTTTGTCGTCACGCTGATCCACTACCTCGTGTCAGTAGTCTTGCATCCAAGAAGTCCTAAGCTTGCACGAAAAAATGTGAATATGGTTTTTAAAATGCTTTCTTATAAGAATTACGGTTGTTGGGGTTTTACGTTCCAAAACCACGATATGATTATAAGACACGCCGTAATGGGGGGCTCTGAAAATTTTTACCATCTGGTGTTCCTTATCTGGCACCTAAACGTAATACGCGGGCCTCAAGCATTTCGCCTCCATCGAAATGCGGCCTCCGCGGCCGGCATTCGATACCGCGACATCCGGGTTAGCTGTCAAGTACATTAAAGAATGCCTTGTTGAACTAAACATACTTAGTCGATTTAGTGTCGCTTTGGAGACACTAAATCTACGAGACAATAACAGCAGCTTGTTTGGCTCGTATGATCTCAGCAATCAGGAGCCGTTCCCCTATCGAGGAAATAGGGACAAGCGAAGCTTGGCGTGGGAGTGACTTACCTATTCCTTTCATTTCATATTTTCTTGTTTTTCGTTTATATTGTTCATTCTTTTTTTCGTTCCTTCTATCGCATTGCGCAATGCTACCTACTTAACGGCCGTGGCTACCTCATAACGTAAATGTTCAGTCTTACTATCTAGCGACCGTCCGTGGAGCGCTGTTTTCGGGCGGAATCGCAATAGTGTCTTTCACGTTCTTTCCAGCGTTCGTGAGACTCTAAACGGCCCAATGAAAAGGCTTCACGCGGTCACTTAACGCGGGTCAGGAATTGAATTTTTTCTAAGTCTGAATTTCCCTAAAATGTCCAATGCCGTATATCGACCTTATGCATTGTCCAGCAGAACGGTTTTTTTTAGTCTGCCAACACGAGATATTTCAGTGAAGCGTCCACAGCAAGTGTATTGCTTCCCAACTGCATCGTCATATAACGCATTTCCATGATTCAGTTCATTCACATTGGACACGCATGGCCACGTGGCCTATACCCTGTATCAGTAGTATCTTGCAGGCACTATGAAAGCTGGAGGCCTTGTTAGCCAATAGGAAAGGCGAACGCCCCTCAAGACCTGTCAATCCGCGTCGACTCGTCTGCTCGGTATCTCCTTGGTGTCGGCTCGCCTGGTTCGTCGGCGATTGCTCCCCGCAGTTAAAACATCTTCGGTAACGCCTACTCGCCGTTTCTTTGATGTCCACGTACCCACTTGTACAGGGAGCGCTCGCTGGAGTTTTTGAGCAGTGTGGTTATTTTTATAACAGCGTTATGGCTGGCGCTTTCACCCAGTTCTTTTCTGACCGCACCAAAGACATTTAGCGCTACTAACCTTGCTTCTTTCTGAAAATACTAGATCTTTGACCTATAGCACTCCGAAGACACAGTCGATGCACTTTCAGCGGCCATCACGTACCGCTCTTAACAGGAACAGCAACTTATCGGTGCAGTAAACAATTATAGGCATTCAGCACGTTCCAAAACGTCAACTCATCACCGGCACTAAGTTGTGGCGCCATCTGCTCAGTTGACATCAAACAACTTTTACAGCTTGCACTCTAAGAAAAAAAAAAGAGTATGCGTGACTTTTCGGAGAGTTCTGACTTGCCACGTATACGACTCTCTTTAAATAGTCACGGTGACTCTCTCGGTGGGTCAGGGTCGGCTCGCTCTACAAGTGTCCTGACCCTCTAGGAAGAGTGCAAAGACTCTCATCGGGAGGATCACGTTACCACTTATAGGGAGTCAGACGACTCTTGCCGGTAACGCTCCTAGGGTGGTCAAAGGACCCACACCGAAGCATCAAGCGACTCCACAAGTATTTTAAGCTACTCATTTGATCCTTGCTCTACTTTTGCGCGACTACTGTTGAAAATAGTGGAGTATTCATTTTAAGCAAGTCCAATAATACTTGCCGTTCTGACCAGCGACTGTAAACAAAGAATAGTTCAGCTTTAGCATTACTTTATTAAAACCCGTCAAAACAACACATATTTTCCAGCAAAGTTATTTAGAAAGCGCGAAAAGATGGTCTGTGATTTCCAATTAGGAAGTTTCGGTATTCCTCATTGACATGCTTCTATGAGTATAGCCAACTAAAATGCGTGACTGTGATGTGCACAGTGTCATATGGTGCTAAATGAACAGCGAAAATCGCCATCATGTTTCCATATTTATTCCTTGTGTTTAAGAATAAATCAAAAAGTGGTGACGGCTTGAGGCATCAGACTTGTGGCTTGCTAGGTTGTCGCTCCTGTCCAGCGTGAGCACCATGAAAAACGGTATCTGAAAAGCAGAACGTGATATTATGATGAGAAAATCAAATTGCAGTAAAGGTTTGCAAAACCTACACAATACGTGGTTCACACAGACATAATAAAGGCTAACAACAAAACAACAAAGCACATCCTCCGGCAGCCAGGGGTATGCCATGAGCGGTTATTGACCGCATGTTTTACAAACGTAACCCATCCTTAAATACTCAGATAAACAGATGCGAGTACTAGGGCCCGAACGACACCCAGCGCGTGCGTACGCCATCTACGTCGAGATCAGACATGTCATATGCTAGAATTAGCGCACATAACTCCCACAATCACGTACACTCACTCGATTCTGTTATAGCGCCCAACGTCATCGCAGTGTATGCAAACCACGAAAACAGGAAACAGAAACTAGGGAAAAGAGTGCACGCCGGCGGCCGCAACAACGCGGGCCGTCGAAAGTCTAGAGCTTTTTCACTTTACCGGCGAGGCGTGTCCAACTTGAATGACTACCGCATACATTCTGGAAGCCACCGTACTATATCTGCACCTCAAACTACTGTCTTTCAGCCAACAAAAACCATTACATATAGTGCGTCTGAGCGTTCTGTATACAGGCTTTTTTTTTTCACGTTCCCACGCGTGGAAGCACGCTGCACACTCAAGGTCGATGGAAATGGTATGAAGTAGACTAAAATGCATCTCAAAACGACATCTTGCACCTTCAGTAGTGCAGACCCGACGTGCGATCAGCAAGAAATGACCCTCGATTATTGTTTGCATCGCTCACTTTATGGGAGCTTGTACAGCAACGCGCATAACGGTGGCAACTCGTTAACTGACAGCTTTAGTTGGGCATCCGCAACAGCCCCGCGGATACAGGCTACTGTTGGAAATAGCTGGCAGATTCCGCAGAGCTGCTGCAGACGCCCAGCTAAAGCTGTATAATTAGGCAGTACACTCACCGTTAACTGGCGCCCGTTGTCGGTGTCCGCAGCTCGATGAATATTCCGCCCTCCAAGCGTCCGCCCTCCAAGCGTCCGCCCGATGAATATTCTGCCCTCCAGCCGGCGTCAACACCACCGAAGACGCGCAACCTACGAAACCACGCAACGCATTCCAATAGACCAGGAGACTGAGACGACTGAGAGAGGAGAGCGGCGCGCCACCCCGGCGCCAACCCCGTCTACGTTGCCAAGCAAGGCGCCACAATGGCGCCAAAGGGCGAGCGTGCGATATGTATGGCGTATACGGCGGCTCTTCCGTATACCGAAGCCAATCGAAACGCGCTTCAGGAGGGTCCAGTGACTCCTCCCCAAATGCGAACTCTTTTTCTCTGCCTGTACCTTCCAAAAGGGGTCAGATGGACACCCGAAGAGAGTCACGGTTCCATGACCTTCGTTTGACTTTCTTTTTCCTTAGAGTGCGGCACCAGCTCGGTAGTCCAGCAGCATAAAAACAAAA
This sequence comes from Rhipicephalus sanguineus, assembly GCF_013339695.2. Classification (NCBI taxonomy): domain Eukaryota; kingdom Metazoa; phylum Arthropoda; class Arachnida; order Ixodida; family Ixodidae; genus Rhipicephalus; species Rhipicephalus sanguineus. The sequence goes on along the minus strand of NC_051179.1, from coordinate 136,491,211 downwards.
CTTGATATAAATAACAGCTGCAAAAGATACTTGATGCTTTGCCCTTAGTGTTACTGGAGACTAAGCGATGACAGATTATACCGCTCATTTCTTGTCATCTGGGTAGAGAGCCAGTAAAAAGCAAGAAATCGAATGCAAGGTGGTGGTCTTGATTCCATGGGGGCTCCCATGCTGTTCTATGTCATCGCGGTTGGGGTGGCTATTGTGGTTACCAGCCGGTAATTGCTACAATAATTCAGAGTATTTTACAGCAAAACGACTTCATGTGCTAGCACGTGATATAACGTTGGACCTGTGGAATTCACCAGCGGTTACAAGTCGACCCCTACTTACGTTGGATCCTCATCTTCAATTACGTATCTCATCAAACATATCGCGACGTGATTCTACCCTGCTGATCGGGCTCTGCCTTGGAGTAGCATTATAGACTGCATATTCATGCACTATGAAAATGGATGATAGCCCTTGTGTGACGGGGAGAGGTAAAGCGAGACCATCGCGCACCTTTTCCGTGAGTGCACCCGCTTTAACGCCCAAAACAGCCCTCTCAGCCGCGCCAGGACAGCTGGACAATCTCCCTCTGACAGAAAGCAAAATTCTAGGGCACTGGCCAACCCGGATGTCAATACGAGCCGCTATGAAGGCGCTGCTGCGGTTTCTTAGAGAAAATGGACTGAAAAGTTTTAAAGAGAGAAAATGTGATGTCTGCCATGGATTCGGCTCTTAGAAAATTGTGCTCACACAAGATGCATGAAAGCTTCACTAATCAGATAAGCCGATTATTGGCAGCAGGTTTCCCTAGGTCGCTTCTGGCTGCAGTCGCTGAGTTGATTCAGAAAAGGAAAACCACTCAGAGGGCGGCTGCCGTACGTGAAAAGCTGAGGCCAGTGGTGGTCCCATATTAGCATGGGGTCACCCATCAGCTCAAGGAGGTGGCTAGAAGACATGGTGTTCCTGTGGCGTTGTCTGCGCCGAACAAGCTTTCGAAGCTTTGTTCCCGCACCTGCCGTGTGACCAGATGTGGATGCGAAATCCGACACAGTGTTTGTTACGTACCGTGTGCCGTCGGCGTGGTTTGTGTCATCGCGCTCTCATGTGGGAAGACCTACGTCGGTCAACCAGGGACATGCGTCAACGAGCGGCTCAAGGAACATGCACATAAGGTTAACAAGGATAACAAGGATAAAGGAGCCCATCTTGTAGCTCATATTAATTCTGGCAGCAATAGTGAAGCGCGATTTGAATGGACGCCGATCCTAGGCAGAAGCAAGAATGAGCATGTGCGGCTGGCTTTAGAAGCTTACCACACAAGGAAAAGAGCTCAACTTTGTATCAGCGATACATCCTTGTCCCTCCATTCATCTGAGTATGAATCGTTGTCTGGCGCGTATCTAATACACCGACTTCATCTTTGTTACACATCTGTTTACAACTACTGTTGTGCGCATGTGCCGTAAGGCTGCCTTGGGAGTATATATGCATTTAACTTGGAAAGAAATAAACCAGTTGATAGTCAGCGCTCGTGTGTCAGTGGCTTTTCTATGTGGTACGTCTTGTGTGTTTGCGCTGTTCTTTTTTTACCTCAGGATTATTAGGTAGCAGCGTTTGCTTTCCAGCCGGCAGCTCCACTTTAAATGCGAAGCATGTTTTAGCCATCCAAATGCACTTTGAGCGTATCTATCTATCTATCTATCTATCTATCTATCTATCTATCTATCTATCTATCTATCTATCTATCTATCTATCTATCTATCTATCTATCTATCTATCTATCTATCTATCTATCTATCTATCTATCTATCTATCTGTCTGTAGACGTCAGGGCGTTGGTTGCGTGATGATATTGCACATTGACAAGTAAAGAGAAACAAAGGCACGTCTACAATAAGAACTCGTATATTTAAGCAAAAGCGCTGCGAGGTGAACGAGCTGAACTTCCACTTTGGAAGGAAGTGGCCGGATTCCATGACAATCAACGTGGTATCCGAGAAAGTCAAGTTCAGGCACGCCGAACGTGCACTTGGTTTTGTGAAGGTGAGGCCGTACTCGGCAAGGCGTTCAAAGAGCTGTCGGAGATGAGAAAGGTGTTCGTCTGCGTTGCGGCTAAGGATGAGGAGATCATCGATGTACGCAAAGCAGAACGGCAGGCCTCGGATCACTGTGTCTACAAACCGCTGGAACATTTGAGCGGCGTTACGGAGCCCGAAGGGCATCAGCAAATATTCAAAAAGGCCGAAATGTGTTATGACAGCAGTCTTGGGAATGTCCGAGGGTTCGACAGGTATCTGATGATACGCCTTGAGCAGGTCAATCTTCGAAAAGATGGTTGCTCCATGCAATGGTGCTGTGAAGTCCGCGATGTTAGGCAGTGGGTAGCTATCAGGAACGGTGGCGTTGTTCAAAGTGCGGTAGTCGCCGCAGGGTCGAGAGTCACCTGGGGAGTTCTTAGGCACCATGTGCAGAGGAAAAGCCCAAGGACTTGATGAAGGTCGCACAATGCCAAGCTCGAGCATGTGATCAAATTCAGCTCGGGCAATCTTGAGTCAATTTGGTGCGAGGCGTCGTGAACGACCATGGACAGGTGGCCCTGAGGTAATAATGTGGTGGGTAGCATCGTGCTTGACAGGGCGCAGAAAATTGGACGGGCGAAGCAAGCTTGGAAAGTTGTCGAGTAACTGTTCGCACACTGAGGAAGGTGGCTTGTTGATAACTGCGGTGATGCCGGTTGTTGACGCTATACCTTGCACCGTTACGTGTGTCTTAGCATCGACAAGGCGCTTGCGGGAGATGTCCACGAGCAGGTCGAAACGACGAAGGAAGTCCGCTCCAAGAATTGGGTAAGATACGTCCGCTACGAGGAAATCCCGACGGAAAACGCGACGGAATCCAATGTTCAGCGTGAGCGCGCGCTCACCGTAAGTCACTATGGTGGTCTTGTTGGCGGCTTGCAGCATAACTGCAGATCGGCGATTCTTTGGAAATGCAGGTGAGGGTGAAACAACGCTAACTTCGGCTCCCGTGTCCACGAAGAAACGGAGCCCAGAGGCCTTGTCCAAAACGAAGAACAAGCGGCTGCTTGCTGGACCGCCACCACTCGCCGCTTCTAGTGGTGAGTCAGAGCGTTTCGCGAGAAAGTGCAAGGAGATGAGCACTTTCGGGCGGCTGCACCAAAGGTCCGGTAATACCAACACTCGCCGGGATGCGGAGACTGTGATGAGGAGCGCCGGCGGGAGGAGGAGCGACGGCGTGACGAGGATCGAGAGCGCGCAGACAGGGTAGCTATCTGAGCGGATAGCTGTTCGATCTGGCTGCAAAAGTCCTTGCGTAGGGCTTGCAGGTCTGGTGGCGAAGGGCAAGATGCCTCACTTGTTGAAGTGGTCGCGATCGCCGACATGGTTAGGGAGTCGAATTCTATCACGGAGTCGGCAAGCTGCGCGAGCTTTTCCAGCGACAAGTCCGCTGCAGTGGCGGGCACCATGCGGACGGTCGAAGGTAGGCGTTGTAGGAAGAGCTCTCGTAGCAGGTCCTGATCGAACGAGGTGGCCTTGTCACCAAGAAGCTGCTGAAGACGGCGCAAAAGCTGTGAAGGCCGCGTAGTTCTTCAGCAGAAAGCAGCTGTTGGAGACGCTGCCTCTCTGAAGACGAAGTGCGCTTCAGAAGCTCGACCGACAGCTTCTCATAGGGGTTCGTCTCCGGTGGGGCGAGAATGAGGTGTCTGATTTCGCTGGCGATCTCCGGTGGAAGCGCAGATACCATGTGGTGAAAATTTGATGTCTGAGCCGTTACCCGGGCCGTGACAAACTGGCTGTTTACTTGCCCCAGCCAGAGAGACGGATCAGCAGGCCAGAATTGCGGAAGCCGAAAAGAAACAGCGGAGACTGCTTGCGCCGCTGCAGGGTCGGGGGATTCTTGTCGTGAGTCGCCGGTGGTTTCCATCGTTGTGGCAGCCAGGAAAATCATTGTAAAAATTTCAATAGTCCGTGGTCACCAATTTGTAGACGTCCTGGCGTTGGTTGCATGATGATATTGCGTATTGACAAGTAACGAGAAACAAAGGCACGTCTACAATAAGAACTCGTATATTTGAGCAAAAGCGCCGCGAGGTGAATGAGGCAGCAGCGACGGGGCGACTGACGTAGCTTCGGCCCGGCCGCTGTGTTTACAAAACTCGGCCGCTGTAACTCGAGTTCACAGGCCGCACTCGGCGCCCGCACAGTAAAGACAAGACGATGCGAACTTGCACTCCGAGCCCCGACACGCTCGCTCGGCGCTGTTGCTATGTATCTATCCACTACGGCAGATAGTCTCAATAGATTGGCTCTGTTGAAAAAGTGAAAAAAAGGCGCATAAATAAATTGCTCTGCGTTCTGAAACAACGCCTTTTTCAGAAAGTACATACTTTCTGTGCGACTTCATTGTATGTTTTCTGTACAAGCCGCTTGTGTACATTAGGAATAATACAGAATGACACATTCCTGATACCCTTTTGACACATTCAACTTAATACCAGAATTTACAACGCTCTCAGTACACAACGCTAAAATATGCAAACAAAAGCTTCGATTTCCGCAAGCCGTGATGCAGATATTCCTACCATTCTTTTCGAATAAAATTATTACATCATCTTGTGACCCGCACTCTGTAGCCTTTTTTGACAAGTGCAATGCTTTCGTACATGTTTTCAATCAATATCTCGCGTATTGAAGATTGTGAACCATTAAACATTAGATATTGGTTTTTGTATTACCTATGCCATTCTTTTAGGTAAAACACAGACGTTTCCTTTCCTTCGCACTATGGTGAGCAGAAAACGTATTTAAGTGCCCTGATCAAGAATTGGGCGCGTTGGAAAGGATGGAACATATTTCAAAGCATAAATGCTCTCATAAAGATAAATCACCTGTATTTAAACTCTAGGGATAGAACAGGGGTTCCAGATTTGCACACATATATAACAGCTACAGAGATCATAATTCGAATATTTTATTAGGGTTCTATTGCACATAAGTAGTTGCGTAGCGATTGCGCGCGAACTGTCGGGTACAATAAATATCCCATCAAACTATGACAACCTATGCAAACCTCATTCCTTCAGCCAAATACCTTAAACAATTTTCACTTTGAAGCGTGCATATTACCTTTATTTCAATTCATGGCCCTCAATGAATGACCATAGTTACCATGCACATAATACATTCATCAGGGGCCTGATAGTGCAGTTTTCTACTTATATTTTTCCAGTAATGTTTATATATGTGACGAATGATAGCTGCTGTTTGGTTACGTATACCACGTTCTATTCGCTTTGCCTTTCACAATGTATCCCATTTTTTATTCCCATGAAATTGCTCTTACATGTGACATTTTATGTGCCAAAAACGGCAGGAAGTGGAAGATGGAAGCTGCGATGAAAAAATCCGTAAACAGCGGGTGGGTGCTCCAGCCGACGATTCGACAAGTGGTGTTGTCTTCTTCAAGGCTGGAAATGATTTCCTTAGCTATCGTGTGTATATACTTCGTGCCCTCTCCACCAAAAAGGAGAAGGGGTGGGGGAAGGTGGGAGAGGCCACCGTAAAGCTGCCAGTGAAGCCTTCCACTTATATCCGTAACATAGACGACTATTTATCATATGTGAACATGGCGTAAGTACTCTAAACGCATTCATTGACCACTGTAACAAGTTTCACTCTAGTATTAAATTTACCATGCACCATTCTTCCAGAGAAATTAACTTCCCAGACACAACGTTATCTATTGAAGCAGGAAAATAAAGACGGCGCTTTACAGAAAACCAACAGACAGCCAGCAATACCTAGATTACACTAGTCATCACCCGAGACACTGCAAACAAGGGATATTTGTAGGACAGGCAAGGCGTATAAAAAGGATCTGTAGCGACGACAGTGATTCCATTCACCACTTAAGCAACCTAAAGGAAACATTAGTTTAAAAAAATTACCCGCAAGATGCTCTAAGCAAAGAAGTACACGTTGCTGGGCTAGTCGGTTCATGTCTAAGTACAAGCCACAAAATATGGCTGTTTCTTGCGCGAGGAAATAACGAGGGAAGGGGTCCAGGGGAGCGCAAACTGGAAGCTGCGAGTCGAAAGTTAGCACTCCCCTGGACCCCTTCCCTCGTTATTTCCTCGCGCAAGAAACAGCCATACTTTGTGGCTTGTACTTAGATTTGCTCTAAGCAAGGTCTTCAACGAAGCATGTCAATTAGATAGGAAATCATCACTAGCTCAAAGGGCCCCCGTAGCGCAGCCTAACAAGCCGCCAGCATTTATAACCAAATACTCAAATGCACTACCGAACATAAATAATATCCTCCGTAAGTATTACCCAATACTAGCAAGCAACGAGCGCCTTAGAAAAGCGTTTCCCGGAGTACCAAAGGTCGTGTATCGCCGCAATATCAAATTTAAGGACATGTTAGTGCATGCAAAAGTAAACCCTCATTCTACTGCCCACATAACACCTTGTTCTCGTCCAAGATGTAAGACTTGTAAGCACCTTCAAGATGACATTATAGTTAAAAGCACCGGAAGCGATTGCATCCATTATACGAAATCTAGTTCTACCCGCACTAGTACAAACGTTATCTACATGATCGAATGTTCATGTTGTCAAAAACGATACATTGGTGAAACGGGACAACCTGTTAATGTTAGATTAAACGGGCATCGCGCGGACACGGCGAAGAAGTCACCCAAAGCAGTGGCACAGCATTTTAGTGTAGCAGGTCAAAACTTCGAAGATGTCAAACTTTACATACATCAGTCAAACTTCCGGTCCCCAAGAGACAGAAAATATAGAGTCATACCTTATTCACAAGTTCAATACACTTCAGCCAGCAGGTATTAACGTTTCTAAGGGGGTTCTTGAATCTATTCGGTATGGTACATACAGAACGAAAACGAATTAGAATTAAGTCCTTCTTCTAGGAATTTCGAACCTCCTATTGTTAAACGGCCACGTGCTTCCACTGACAATCATTCAGCGAAACGTATACCCTCCCGTCTTCCTCCCCCTCCCCCCCCGCTTTTTGTTCCTTTTTTTTCCGCGTTCCTTACGACTCACCCAGTCGTCATGGTGGCCTCTCCCCCACCCCTTCTCCCTTCTGGTGGAGAGGGCACGAAGCATATACACACGATAGCTAAGGAAATCAGTTCCAGCCTTGAAGAAACAAGTCCACTCGTCGAAACGTCGGCTCGAGCACCCACCCCCTGTTTACGGATTTTTTCATTTTATGTGCCGGTGTGATACATGTCTAATTGTTTGATCATTTGTTATCGCTGCTGCTGTCACGCCGTACCATACACTCTAAGGCAAAATTACCCGAAAGAGGAGTAACGGAGCCCAATTGGCGCGCGCGATGAAAAGATAGACCGTCGTAGGAGCAAGCGGAGAGGGATGCGTGCCGTGTGCAAACCAGTTAGTCTGCAAAGGGATGAACCGCGCGGGAGATGCAGGCCGTGTGCATGGATACGTTCCGTGTGCAAACCGTTGTCAAGGGAACTAACCGTCCTCCTCGCTCGGGTCAGTCTTCCAACTTGTGTTCGAGGTGGCGTGTTGCCGGTGGTGTCGCGCTAGGAGAGTTCGCCGATCTAGGAACTACGGCTCGGTGCCTTTGATATACACGTATGCGTGGATGAGTGTGTCGTGCTGCTTTTACGTTTCGCCACACCCATGAAGTCTGGAGCTGCTCTCGACACGTCGAGAGGCCGCGCTGTATATCTCCGGCGAAGTCACGGCACTGCGTCGCCACCGGCTGGGAATGGCGGCCGAGAAGACAGTAGGGCTATCGGATCCATGACTTCAATCTGACTCGGGCACAAATCGGCGCTCGATTCTTTCACAAGTAAGTGATCGCTCTTTATTCTGCCGTACCTATCGCGTGCGCGAAACTGATCGCGATTATCGGTAACGGACTCGATCGTGTTGTATATCGCGCACACGAAATGTACCGAGAGGGCAGGCTTGGGCGTGAACTCGCCTGTGCTTTGTGACCGCCTGGATATTGGCCACCATTGTCGCCGCCTTCCCGGATGTTAGCTCACCGATAATTCGCCGTGGTGATGAGCTGCGAGCTCGCGATATTAGCAATATTAGGCAGAGGCCTCGCCGCTGTATTGCGACTCGTCCAAAGCGCTGTGCGGTAGCAACTAGCTCGATTGTTTGCCGCGCGCTTGAAATGCACCGGCATGGGTTGGCGGGTGCTTCAGCTAGCCGACTTTAGCTGCGCTTCGGAACTCTGCGGAAATCGGTCGCCATGACCTTCGGCTTCCTCGACGCTCGCTCGCAAGCAGTTCGCCGCCGTTCATGGCGTCGACCCCGCTTCCGCTCGCTGTACTAGTGCTCGCTCGAGGAATTTGGTGGAAATTGGACGCCGTTATCGTCGGCTTGCCCTTGCTCGCTCGCAAGCAGCCTGGCGCCGTTCGTGGCGTCGGCTTCGCGTTCGCGCGCTGTTCTGCTCGAGTTTCGCTGGCGGCTGCGGCGGCTGACGGGCTTGTTCGAGCTGTACGACGCCGCCCGCAAAAAACTCGCCGGCTCGTTGGGGTGCGGTGGTTGGCGGCGCCTCGGCATGATGACTGCGCCTGCCGCACTTGAAGTGTTTGTTGCGCTGTGTGGCTTGGAATGCGTCTTTGATGACGTATGACATCACGGTGAAATCATATACATGCCATATGTTAGACGTGTGTTGTTATTTCACCTTGCACGTATTTGCCATGTACGTGCGTGTTCATTCCCTTTGTGACGTGTCGCAGACTATTTGCAATATTTTCGTGCTTCGCAAGGGTGAAATTATTTGCGTGCCATGTTTTAGACGTGTTTTAGTTCACCTTGCACGTATTTTCACAGTGCGTGCGTCTTCACTCTCGCTGTCACGTGACTAAATATTTGCAATATTTTTGTGCTTTGCAGGATGCAGCCGTTGCCCAGAACGAGCAGAATGGTGTGTGCCCTGGCGCGTACAACACTCCCATCTATCGCTTCCGTTGGAGCAGCCTCACAGAAAGGACTGTACGAGATATGACAACGCGGCTGGACCTGTATTGTGGTGAATTCAATAAAAGAAAGCAGAAACTTCATATGTATAGAGAAAATAAAACGTTTCGTTGTCTCACTTTTGTCTTTCGTTGTCGCATTGAATGCGAAAGCAGTGACACACGCATCACTAAATCTTATTTTGCGTGTTCTTTTCCGCGGCATTTTTTGCTCACCGCGGAAAGAAATACGCGAAAAAAGTATTAAGTCTTGCGGAGAGTAACTGTAGAAAATCACCCCTGGGATAAAGAGTTCATCCGAATGGAGCGTTTCAGTGGGCCGACCGTTGTTCCGGCAAGGTGCAACTGCGAGGACTAACGGTTGCCCGGTAAGGTGTAAATGTGAGAACCAAATGTTAGTCCATTGTGGGGACTAACTGTTAGACTCGGTGCCGTTAGTCCTTAAAAGGATTAATGGTTGTCGCGGCCCCATTAGTCCTCAAAAGGACTAACCACACACCCTTTTAACACCCTTTTGCCTTGGAGTGTACCAAGACCACAGTCATGAGAAAAAGCTTCTGATTTAGCCTTGGATCGTGTGGAATAACCTTTTATTGCGCGAAAGTTCAGACTTCTAAATTCAGTACTCATGCCCCCATGTTCTGGCGCGTGAGTTACTGCGTGAATGTAGCCACCATGCTTCTCGGCGCGCGTTCCTACGCGTGCCCTCACACACATAGCGTACCGTGCGCTCGCGCGACGGGACGTGATGATCATCAATCCTGAGACAACGGCAACTTTTCGCTCCGGTTTTGCCAGTAATGGCCATCACCGTAAAATGTTATAGGCCGCGTGAAGAGGCAAAAACAAAAGGGGGGGGGGGTGGCACATTCACGCCCGTGGGAATTGATGTTGTGCGAAGGAGGAGGCGGGAAGTTAGTTGTGCCGCTTCCTTCACATTCAGACAAACGTTAAGAGGCGAACAGTCGTGTTTCCGTGAAAAGTTGGAGCTATTCGATTCTGTGAGGGTGGATTGACCGGTGGAGCTGACGGGTGCACTCCCGCCTCTGCTCTCATCGGCGTTGTTCATAAGCACGCTGCTCCTAGGGTGTTCTTACAATGTGTGGTCGATCCATACTTTGCATGTGTTTATGGACGTGTACATACAAATGCACGCACGAATATGCATAAAAAGGTACTGAAAGCTCTCCGCCCCCTTCCACCCCACCCCCCCCCCCAAAAAAAAAGAATTTATGGGTACGGCCCTGGTACAAGCACAATGGAAATTTTACTGCCGGAGATTTCAAAATCCAGACACTTTTGGCAAATCGGAAAAGAAAGGGAGTGTTCTTGGCCCAACAAGCGAAAAACACTTAGTCCTAAACACTAAACACTAAGACCTTTGAGAATACTTCGTCAAAGCGATTGCAATGGCCTAATCAAGTTGAACAAATCAGTTTTTTCGGTTTTCAATCTATCTGCAAAATACACCTTGGTATGAATAACATGATTTGATTGACTGATTTTGATTTTCTTAAGCAAGCTGTCATTCAAATTGCTTGGGTATTGTTCTCAAACAGACCCACTGGAAGCAGCGAAGGTGTTGAGAATCGCCACGAAACTGTTGTGGGACTGCAAGCAAGAGATCGTGGAAGCCCATACGAAGCCAATGACAGCACAGGTGATCAAAGAAGGAATTACAAACAAATTTTGGTAGCAAGTGTCGAGTGCATCGGTGGAGATTGTTGATCATTCAGGATAAAAAACGGCAAGACTTCACAATAAATGCTACTACCAAGTGAAATATTGCCACTTGTCTAGTCGTACTCCATGAACTACTAGTGAACATTAATGTGCAGGCGCATGGACGGCATGCTAATGCTGTCCGTGTGCTTGCTAATGAACAATGTACCTGAATGTTCGATCGTGCTTGAAAAGGCAGTACATTCAGGGAAACATTGAAATGGGATATTTCAGTGACATAGTTATAGGGCATCTAAATGAAAAATGAAGGCTGTCACATTTAAACAATATTTGGTGCCTAGGCACCCATACGAATTAGGAAGTAGTTTTGCATGCAGGATCAGTCGACAAACCTCTGAAAAAAAAGAAAGAAAGAAGACATGTTTCGGCGCATAATGCATAATTTCATCTGCACGCAGCTTTCTCCCATTTGGAGTTACCTGACATTGTTGCGTTTTGAAGAATTCCTGTTTGAGAGCTCCTACAAATAACTACAAAATTAGCGCCATGCAAACGGCATCTAAATTCCTTGCTTCCTAGCACAGTCGGACACTTTGATAAAGAAAATTTGGCAGTTTTATAAACATGCGCATGGCATTTCACTGAATAACGCCCTACTGTTCCGACCGAGCGACCAATCGATTGATCAACCTTTCAGTGAAATATCTAACCGGGAGTGACGTCACGAACGCATACGCACAAAAATGTGCACGTGATATCAGCGCGGCGCTTATTTACACAAGAAAAACATAAATAACAACGTGTGTGAAATATGAAAATTGTCCGATGGCGGAATTTGAACTCCAGGCCTCTACCATTCCCCTCCCGACGCTACAGATTTTCCATTTAAGCAACTGTCCTGATGTCCGTAATTCAAAAATTATTTGAGGAGTTTGTGTTATTTACTCAATTCAATGTAACTTTAAGTGTGGCAAAATGTTTCCGCCACGCCATAGAGTTCGGTGCGAAGACGACGGGCACCTGGCTGTCATAGCATTTGAACAGCGAAGCTGTTCTTAGTCGATACCTTCATGTCCGCCGCCGTGGTAACACTGATCATAAACGGGTATGTGCCACATTAATTGGGTAAATCCCACTACTCAACACTGGTCTCCTGAAAATGAAGACGGCCACAATTGAAGCTTCTTTGTAAACCTGTGTATAAGTGTGGTATGGTCAGGATGCAATAACACTAAACTACCACTTCAAAGCTTAAGGGGGTACTGACACAAAATTTCGCTGCCGCGGTAGCCTAGTGGGATCGATTCCCGTCAAAATGCGTATATCATCTGCACAATATCAACAGCGAATATAGCTCAGAAGGTATTTTAAATGAATTTCGAAGTTTGCATGAGCGATCGACACCCTCGCGCTACTGACGCCCTCAAAGATGACCCTTGGTGACCCCCTACTTCCCTCACGCGACCGCGCTGCATCAAGTTATAGTGGCGTCATGGCCGCCAAGTTGTTCTTTTTGCCGCGTTCGCTACAGCCAAGGAGGTTTGGCTCCAGCAGCCTACTTCTCGGCGGCTGCTCGCGAACGACGCGGAAGCGCGTCACAGTTCTGTGCGCTGACGTGATCGAGCGCTGCACCCGCTAGGTCGTGATAGTTGCACCCGGAGGCTTGTCGTTTTTGAAACCGAAACTGACACTGCTCGGTAATGATCAGCCTGTAATAATTATCTGCTGCGCGCTGCAGCAAACGATGTGCCGCGCTTTCACTAACAGGCCTACAGGAACACATTGCAGCCAACAAACAAAAAAAAACGTGAGGCCAAAATTTTTGTGTCACTGCCCTTTTGGAAAAGGGGCGTTTAAGAAAGAGCAGTCATAAAAGATAGCTGAAAGACATGCAAAACATAGAAATGCGTTGGCCTGACGAAGGGAAGGCCACTGCCTTCGCCGTTTCATCAGTGTCCGCGGAGCTGAGCTGGTTGAATGTTTTAAAATAAAAAAGACCTGTACGCTAAAAAAAGACACACTGTATAGGTATGCTTTCAAAGAACGTCTGAATTTCTCCCAAAAGGTGAAGCACTGATTGCGACAGCGATGCATCGCAGAGCTATGCAAAGGTTCGTAGCCTTAAGAGCCCGACAGATTGCAGCGAACATTGGCTTGGCAATTATGTACTATACATCTGGGCACGCAGGTAAACTTTAACGCACCTCATGCCCTGAAAGCGAGCGCTGCCTTTGACAGCTTTTGCATAATCAAGAGCATTAACAGAAGGGAGCAAGGGCATTCGGTGGCTTCCTGCTTATAGCAGATAATGCTAGCTGCAACATATACGTTATGGAGGGGGAATATCAGTGAATGTCGGGAGAGACAGTCACCCGAAGCGACACATAATCTCGCTTCGCTTTATCTTAAGCGGCAGTGGTTTTAAACGTTATTTCATGAAGTTTATAGCAGCAAGAGTATATTCAGTTGCAGCAAGTTAATAAAGTATTGCAAACGCTTCACAAATATTCGCTCTTTATGGAACCCTTCAACGCTTTTTAAGATAGTCAGGAAATCTGCCCATCGGTAATCCAGTAACTTGCAAATATAGGAGCTAAACATTAGAGCGCTGCACACGACATTGAATTTACAGTTAAATTTCTGTCAGCTAGAAATCCCCCAGCTTTCGCTCGACAAATGAAGCCGTATACCCAAGTTCAAGTGCGTCACGTACCCAAAGGCACATGGATATGGCCATTGACTGATTTTAGCATCGTGAGCTGCATATTTACCGCTTCGGGGTAATCGCGCTTTTTTAACGTACGGTAACAAACTGGATACATCACAGACACAGAGCTCAGTGTGTTTGTGGTCTAATCAGTCTGTTCCTGTACGTTAAAAAAGCGCGATTACCCCCAAGATGTACAACCAACTAGTCCCCATAGCTGCTCCTATTGCAATATTTACCGCATCCGCCGCGGTGTGCTGCGGTCTGCCGCGAAGGACCCGCATCGCACTCTACATTTTGGACTCGTGATCACACGGAATGTGAGCCGCGCGTTGACAAAAGGGAGAAAAGAGTGCTCAAGATCACGAAGCGCGCTGACGTACGGCCGTAGCTTCTTGCCCCCTAGTCATACCTTACTATATATATATATATATATATATATATATATATATATATATATATATATATATATATATATATATATATATATATATATATATTGTAGCGAAGCGTTCGTAGTCGGTAATGGGTCGTCCTCTCGAGCGCCTTCTAGTGGGTCGCCTCCTCTCTGAGAGCACGCCCCCTCGTGCAGAGAGTCGGCCCCGCTTTGACTGTCGTCGTCGCCGAGTGCCCGCTAATAAACGTCTTGACAATTTGGTGGAGAGTGCTGTGCCCTTTCAACAACTACGGTCCCCATTCGATGCCCTTGGAGCTTCGATCCCGTACCGTGCCTGCTACCATGACTCAAGACGCCACCCAGCAAACGCCTCCTCTTGCACCGACGCCATGTCCAGGTGTCCCCCGCATCCGCGACCCTCCTGTCTTCACCGGCGCGGATGGCACCGACGTCGAGGACTGGCTCGCGATCTACGAGCGTGTGAGCGTCCCCAATAAATGGGACGAGGCAGGCAAACTGAGCAACCTCGTTTTCTACCTCGCGGGTGTTGCCGGCCTATGGTACAATAACCACGCATCCGATTTCGCTACGTGGTCGGATTTCAAGACCGCCATCATCGACGTGTTTGGCCGCCCTGCCGTTCGCAAGCTGCAAGCCGAACAGCGTTTACGTGAACGAGCCCAGCAGGCCGGCGAGTCTTTCACGAGCTACATTGAAGACGTGCTCGACTTGTGCAAGAAAGCTAATGCGACAATGTCTGAGTCCGACAAGATCCGGAACGTTATGAAAGGCATAGACGACGATGCCTTCACCATGCTGCTCGCCAAAAACCCTCGCACTGTGGCAGAGGTCATCACACTGTGCCAAAGCTACGAGGAGCTGCGCCGGCAGCGGCTGATGACGCGTCGACCTCCATCACGCGACGCCGATCTCGCTGGCTTGTCGGCCACGTCGGACCACTCCGTCTTACTCGCTGAGATCAAGTCCTTCGTGCGCGAGGAAATTGCCCGCCAGTTTTCTCTACTGGCCTTCGCTCACCCGCAGCACGTTGAACAGCCGTCGACCACACTGCTGCCTCCCCTACGCCGGGCAATCGAGCAGGAAATCGCGGAGGTCATGCCGGAATACCATCAGCCCCCTCCCGCGCCTGCGCCTCTCAGTTACGCGCAAGTTGTAGCCAGGCCGCCCCCAGCGCTCCCTGTGGTGCCCCCGGTAACTTACGCCGGAGCCGTCGCCAGGCCTCAGGCCTTCGAAGCGAGTGTGCCGGCTGCGTACGCCGACGTCATCCATACGCCCCGACTGCAGACCACCATGCAGTCATATCAGCCGCCGCCCCGTCCCTCGCGTCCTGCGACATGGATGGGACCTAGCCCGGCCAGCCGATGGCGCACTGCCGACAACCGCCCAATCTGCTTTGCGTGCGGTTGCGCCGGTCACGTCGCCCGCTATTGCAACCGCATGCAGCCGCCTCGAGTCGGATCAACCGTCACCAACCAGTCCAGCCGCCCGTATTACGACCCGCCGCCGCCTATGTCAACGACGTCACGCCCAACTTCGTCTACCCGCCGTTCACCGTCCCCACGACGCCGATCACTGTCGCCGATGCGACCTCGTCCGGTCGCACGAGACCAGGAAAACTAGTCGTCGCAGTCCAAGAGGCAAGGGCTGCGACGCTATCGAACTGCCAAAGCCCTCAGCAAAGCCCATCAAACGTAGTAGACGTGTTTGTAGATGGTGTGCGCACATCGGCCCTTGTAGACACTGGAGCTGGCGTATCCGTTATGGACGATAAATTTAGCCGACTACTACGAAAAGTGACTACGCAACTTTCCGGGCTCTCCCTCCGTACAGCCAGCGCCCAAAGTATTCACCCGACAGCGGTGTGCACAGCCCGTGTCATGATTCAGGACGCTCTGTACGCCGTCGAATTCATCATAATTTGTTCATGCTCCCACGACGTCATCCTGGGATGGGATTTTCTCGCACGGCACGACGCCGTAATTCGGTGCGCACCAGCCGAAATAGAGCTCTCACCATTCCCAGATTTGACGCCGGCGGACAGCCTACCGGCTGCGACCAAGGTACTCGTCAAAGACGACACCACACTTCCTGCAAACTCGTCAACGGCTGTGTCCGTGTATTGCACCGGTCTCGCTGACACCGTTGCACTCCTTTCTCCCTCGGACCGCGTTTTCAATAGGAAAGGCTTGCTGGTGCCATTTGCGACCGTGCAAGTCACTCGGGGCGACACCGATATTTTTGTTACGAACCCATCCCCGTACATTGTTACGTTGGTGCGAGGGGAATGTCTCGGTAGAGCGGAAGCCCTCGAAGACGCACAAGTTATGGACGCACCGGGTGACACGCACTGCGCCAGCTCCCGTCCGCTCAGCGCTGTTTCGACAACTGATTCGTCACCCGCTGATGTATTTGGTTCCTCGATTGCTGACCACCTTACATCGGTCGAGCGTTCCCAGCTTCTATGCCTGTTGGAAGAATTTCGTTCTTCGTTCGATGTCGCGCAAACTTCTCTCGGCCGCACGTCTGCTGTCACGCATCACATCGACACTGGCACCCAACCACCACTGCGGCAACGTCCATATCGCGTATCGCCAGCAGAGCGTCGTGTAATTAACGAGCAAGTCGAAGACATGCTTCGCCGCGATGTTAGTCGGCCCTCCAACAGCCCGTGGGCTTCTCCTGTGGTTCTCGTTGCGAAGAAGGACGGCTCTGTGCGGTTCTGTGTGGACTACCGACGACTCAATAAGATCACCCGTAAGGACGTTTATCCCCTACCTCGAATAGACGACGCCATCGACAGCCTGCAAGGAGCAGAATTTTTTTCATCGCTCGATTTGCGCTCAGGGTACTGGCAAGTCCCCATGGCTGATGACGCTCGACCGAAGACAGCGTTTGTCACACCCGACGGCTTGTACGAATTTAACGTCATGCCGTTTGGGCTGTGCAATGCGCCCGCGACCTTTGAGCGCATGATGGATACCGTTCTGCGCAACTTGAAATGGCACACGTGTCTGTGCTACCTCGACGACGTCGTCGTTTTTGCCCCGGACTTCTCCACGCATCTTCTACGCCTGCGGCATGTTTTGACGCGTTTGAGCGAGGCCGGGCTACAACTGAATCTAAAGAAGTGCCGATTTGCAGCACGGCAGCTGACGATACTAGGATACGTCGTGTCCAAGGACGGAATTCTCCCTGATCCAGCCAAGCTTCGGGCCGTGACAGAGTTCCCCAAACCTACGTCCGTCAAGGAACTGCGCAGTTTTGTAGGATTATGCTCCTACTTTCGGCGCTTTATCCGAAACTTCGCGACTATCATATCGCCGCTGACGAAGCTCCTTGGAGGTAACGGACCCCTAAGTTCGTGGTCGTCCGAGTGTGACGACGCGTTCGCAAAGCTCCGTCGTCTGTTGACGTCTCCTCCCATACTACGCCACTACGATCCTACGGCCCCAACGGAGGTACACACGGATGCCAGCGGTGTAGGCCTCGGCGCTGTCCTTGCGCAGCGCAAACCAGGGTTCCCCGAGTATGTCGTGGCATACGCAAGCCGTACGCTTACCAGAGCCGAGACCAATTACACGGTCACAGAAAAAGAGTGCCTGGCGATCATCTGGGCCCTTACAAAGTTCCGACCTTATTTGTATGGTCGCCCATTTGATGTCGTCACCGACCATCATGCACTGTGCTGGCTGTCGTCCCTGAAGGATCCCTCAGGCCGTCTCGCCCGCTGGGCACTTCGCCTGCAAGACTACGACATCCGCGTGCTGTACCGCAACGGACGCCAGCATGCTGACGCCGACGCCCTCTCGCGCTCTCCCTTGCCTGACGACGATGCCCCCTGCTCACTATCTCACATAGCTGTTGCTTCAATCGACGTTCGCACCATCGCTACCGAACAGCGCAAGGATAAATGGATCACCTCGCTGATCGACTTGCTGGCGGATCCGTCGGCAACACCATCCACTCGCGCGTTGCGTCGTCAAGCCCACCATTTCGCCATTCGCGACGACCTACTGCACCGACGCAATTACGACGCCGACGGCCGCCAGTGGCTGCTAGTGATACCCCGCAGTCTGCGTT
Organism: Rhipicephalus sanguineus; assembly: GCF_013339695.2. Lineage (NCBI taxonomy): Eukaryota > Metazoa > Arthropoda > Arachnida > Ixodida > Ixodidae > Rhipicephalus > Rhipicephalus sanguineus. Next base: position 136,473,313 of record NC_051179.1, on the reverse strand, counting down.
CTGAAATATGCGAGGCCTTCCACTCTGACCCGCAATGCGCGCACTCTGGGGTATCCAAAACTTACCACCGCATTCGACAACGATACTTCTGGCGAGGGATGTACCGCTACGTGCAGAAGTTCGTTCGCTCCTGCCTCGATTGCCAACGCCGAAAACCTGCAACGCACGTGTCGCCAGCAGGTCTACAACCATTACCTTGCCCTAACCGCCCGTTTGGGCGCGTAGGCATCGATTTGTATGGACCACTCCCTCTGACTTCGGCTGGTAACCGCTGGGCCATCGTCGCTGTTGACCATCTAACGCGATACGCCGAAACCGCCGCCCTCCCAGCGGCTACAGCGCGCGATGTTGCATCCTTCCTACTTCACCGATTCATACTGCGTCACGGACCACCCCAAGAGCTTCTCAGCGATCGAGGCCGTGTCTTCTTGTCGGAAGTCGTGGAAGCCATTCTCAAAGAGTGCAACGTTGTTCACCGCAAAACTACTGCTTACCACCCGCAGACGAATGGCCTCACCGAACGCTTTAACCGCACGCTCGGCGACATGCTCTCGATGTACGTCGCCGCCGACCACACAAATTGGGATGCCATTCTGCCCTTCGTCACGTACGCCTACAATACCGCCTCTCAGAGCACTACTGGTTTCTCACCATTTTTCTTATTGTACGGCAGGCACCCGTCGCACACAATCGACACCATCCTTCCCTACAAGCCAGATCAGTCTGAATGTGCGCCTATTTCGGACACAGCCAGGCTTGCTGAAGAATGTCGCGAGCTTGCGAAGACCTTTACAACGCACGAACAAGAGCGGCAGAAGAGCATTCGCGGTGGAACCACCACTTCTGAGTCCACGTTCCTCCCTGGAGCGCTCGTGTGGCTCTCGGTCCCGACCACTGCAACTGGCCTCTCTTCAAAACTACTGCCCAAATACGAAGGCCCCTACCGTGTCGTGGAACGCACATCCCCGGTCAACTACCTGATCGAGCCCGTCGAACCTTCTTCGGACATGCGCCGTCGAGGGCGCGACATTGTCAATGTGGAGCGCCTGAAGCCCTATCATGACCCGCTCATACTGACAAGCTGCTAGGTCGCCAGGCGGCTCCCTTTTTGTACCCGGGGTGATTGTAGCGAAGCGTTCGTAGTCGGTAATGGGTCGTCCTCTCGAGCGCCTTCTAGTGGGTCGCCTCCTCTCTGAGAGCACGCCCCCTCGTGCAGAGAGTCGGCCCCGCTTTGACTGTCGTCGTCGCCGAGTGCCCGCTAATAAACGTCTTGACAATATATATATATATATATATATATATATATATATATATATATATATATATATATATATATATATATATAAAGCTTTGAGTGTGTTTGTTTGGACGACAGGACAGAGAATGTGTTTAAAGAGTGCGACAGATTCTAAAAATCCTTGCGGCAGTCGATTTATGAGGAAATGAACTGCTGTAGTGAGGTCGTTGGATGATAACTGGGAAAAGTGTTGCAGAGCCCTTCAAGCCTAACAACGGACGCCTTGTTTTCTTACAGAGAGCAGAAAAAATTTGCTGTGGCTTACGGCTCTGCTACGCATTCGCCGAAAATTACATTCATGTGAGTGTACTTTTCATTACATATTTAGATAAAAATAATGCATCTCGCATTCCGCGTTTGAAGGCAGATGTATGTATGTATGTATGTATGTATGTATGTATGGTGTCACGAGGCTATTCAATTATACGCTCTCGTGTAGGTTCGTGTAAACATTGCGCCGATGACATAACCGTCATCAAGCAACGAGGCGAGACCAGTTGTGCACACCCTAAACCAAACACTCAGTATATTTACACAGCAGAAATGAAGATAGCGAGGGAGAGAGGAAGGTACAGAAAATTCAAATGCAAAAGAAGTTAACAAGAGTAGGAAAATGTTAAAAGACGCGAACAGTTCACAGAAGATATGCACAAGAGAAAAAGGCAGTGTCACCGCTCATCGGGATGCGGAGCTTGTAGCGGAGACTGAAGGCAAGGCGCAGACCACTCACGCAGACGGCGACGACTAGAGATGCGGAAGACGCTCACTCGGATGGACAGAAGTGTAGGGCGAGTCGAGGTCAACGGCCGGACGCCCCTGCGGCGTTCGCCAACTGCAGACTGCGGTTGAAGCGGGAGACGCCGGTCTTGCCTGGCCAACGACAGTCGATGGGAAGCGTGTCTGGCCAACGCCCGACGATTGAAGAAGCTGGGTACACGCCCAGGTGGGAGCCCGCAGCGGCATCGACGCAGGAACTCTGCCGACCGCCACTCCCGCGCCCTGGTCGCCTTTTTCACTCGGTCATGTCCCGGCCACGTCTCCTCGCTCTGCCGTTCTACACCGGTGGCTTTCCTTCCGAAAACACTGTGGCGGCACTTCATTGGACAGATGTGGTCACGCTCACACGTGCTGCGGTCGCGCGTCGTCTTCATCGACGTCTTGGTTCTATATTCTTCATGTCGCGCACTTTTAAAACGCGCACTTGCTCATCCCATGTGGATGGATGGATGTATGGATGAATGGATGGATGAACAAATGACGGACGGACTACTGGTTTGCTGCAAACATCATACACACATCATAACACAATAGGAGAAAGTTAGGATGCCTCTAAGAGTTATTTGTAACTCCCCACAATGTACAGGGTCGACGATATGTAAGGTGAACACCACAATAGCAGTCAAGCCGGTATAACTTGAACATTTGTTCTACTTCACGGGTAAATGTCCATTATACGACATGTGATCATGCAGTCGATAAACACAATACTTTTCCCAATTGCGAATTAGCCATCAGCTTTTATGAGGTCTTGAAGACTAATGAGGTGGAAGCCTTAGACGTGGACGACGCTATACATTCAGTTTAGACAAACAAACGCTAACTGATATATCTGTTTGTAGGTATATCAGTAGCCAAATATTTCTGGTGCTTTTACGAGCGGACTGCTACGAGCACACTCTAGATTTCACAAGCTTTCCGATTATTTATTTACTTATTTATTTGCAGCACTCTAAGGGTTTAAAATACATTATTGGGGAATGGGGTTGTGTCTTGGCATACACAACCAACGACAACAAGAAATAAATAAACCAAGATAAAGCACGTACGCAATAGCTCTACATTACGAGTAAAATAAACACAAGTTTAGCAGTAGGCACAGTTAACAAACAAAAGTACAAACAAGTCTGATACCGCGGAAACCGGGAAATGTACTACTGGGCAAATGCCAGCGTGGAAATTTAGATGCTTGGAAGGCATGACTGTGCCAAATGTTGACACTGCGGTGATTACCTAACAACAGACAACGTGAGCACGTCGTAACAAATGTAAAAAACAAAAAGGAACGTTCACTCAATAATCTTTACACGCAGGTCTCGAGGTGGTGCTCCTAAGCGACTTGTCTGTTCACCTAACTTTCTCGCAAAGCACAGAGTACCATACTGAAAGCCTCTGTCAGTATAACACTCCATTGCTACCTGTGGTATCACTTCTATATTAAAAATTGTCACTTGCATTAGAGCAGGTTTCATTTATTTTGCGTGTAACACATCAGACGTTGGCCTACCCCATGTGGAAATGCTTTGTCTGCAATTCCGATAACTGCTTTTTTCTTTACGATTTCCACAGGTACATGATGTGACATATAAAATCAATATATTTATCATGCATGAAATATACAGCGTACAAAATTATTGAAAGGACATATCGAACGGTTCAGTAGGGGTCACACTGCTGCACCCTTGCAAGAGTATCTCCCATTTAAGTATACAAGAATAAGGAAATCATAACGTATCTGTTTACAGAGCTTCTCAATGCTTCTTTTTCTTGTGGTCAGAATGCAGTGCAGCACAAAAACACGCTGAGAAATTGTGCAACAAGCGTCGCACAACTGTGGGATGCTAATGGCGAGGTATGAACTTCTGCATAATTATGTATTTTTTCTTGCGGAACGGGCGTTTTTTTTTTATGGTTTTACTAAAAATTGCCATTTCTAAAGCTTGCAATTTGTCCCCATGCTTCGGAATAGAAACCAAACAATCGTTGATTGTTTTGTCTCCACTAAATAAAGCATCAACATTCCGTGACAAGGATTACAAAGCCATGACAGATGTTAGAAAGTGGTTATTTAAGTCTTACCTCTCATTCCCAATCAGATTTGTTTGGTTTAAAACTGCATATATTGTGCCGCAATACAGGACTTGCGTGGTAACCTGCGGGTGACAGTAGCCAGAAGAATTAATAATTGCTGAGGTTTTACTGCGGAAACCGCGACATGATTATGAAGCAGTATAGTATAGTATAGCAAGTGGTGAGAAAGAAAGAGGTGAGAGGATAACAGCCTAGCCAAGACAGGAAGAGCTAGGTGCTTCCCAGCTCTGCCGTGACCAGGCTTTGCGCGGCTTAGCGCCAGATGCGACAATTTTGGTGTACACGGCTTCCCAATAAAACAAATATTTGGGGCGTCACAGTGCTAAGCTTGGGGAATGGTTCACTGCTTCCCCGTTTCCTGGCTAGCTTCCTAGGAGTGAGCCAAGTCGTGTACGCGAGCGCCCTAGCAGAAACCCGGAGGTCGAAGGCACGAAGCTGCAGCAAGATTATATTGAGGGCGACACCGCGAGTAATGGAAGGGAAGGTGATGTGTATCCTTAAGTGACAGGAAGAGAGCAGAGTACGACCGCGAACAAACGTGCGTGAAGGATACGTTAGTCGAAATAAAGGAAATCAGCATGGGCAGCTCGTGTAACGAGAAGGCAATATAACCGCTGGTAGATGAGAGTAGCATTCTCGATTCCAAGAGAAGGGAAAGGCCCAAGGCGAACGCGTAAGGGGTTAACGGGGCCGCAGCAAGCATAGGATCGTGTTAATGGCAGAAACGTGGTAGACGCCTTTGCCTTGCAGTGCGTGTAGTCAGGCTCATGGTGATGGCGACGCGCGTCACACAAGCGAGACGCCGGACGCGTCCAACGCACGCACGACGCACATGACCACACTTCCTTATCACCGTTCATTCGCGCATCGCATTCCCACTCGCTCTCGAATGACCACAATAATACAAGTGTTCTCTTGCTGTTGCATTTTTCTATAACGACAGATTTGTATATATGAACAGTATATGAAAAAGAATGTTTCGTGTATATGGCCAGAATCTAGCACAACGCTTGCATCTAAAAGCGTCAACGGCGCATGCGAGCAAAACTCGCGTTTTTATACTAAAAAGTACCTCATAACAGCACTCAATTAACTACCTAGCGGATAGGAGATTTATATTACGTCAATTAATGTTTTTTGACAGAATGATGAAGTGTAAAGCACGAGAGTATGAAGGCGTCATGCATTATCTTGGCAAACAACACGGGACCACCGTCTCCTGTCTCTTTCCATGTTGTCCTTTGCGCGTGTTCGCTAGCAATATGGAAGCATGCAATCAATACCAACTAGTCCAGCTTCATGCATTAACGGAACCACCACCTGTTGTTTAACGGGCCGACTAGTGAGATTAAAAAAAAACGTGATGTAGAATTTATCTAACTAGAATTTTGGACAATTAGCGCTAAGTAACTACGCCGACTCGCTCAGTCGGTGTTGCATTTTGCGACATTGAGTTCACGCATGAATATGCACACAAATTTAGGCCAATGAGCGATTCTTGCTCGCCTCTTTTCAGTTGCAGATATGTCAGGCATCGTGCAAAATAACGGCGAGTTTCAGCACTCTGGTGCGGTTCTTCTCGGCCCCTTTGGCCTCCTCTTCCTTTTCGGTGCATTATTATAAAAAGATCTACAAAGTAATGTCAATGTGATTACTGTTACTTTCAGAGGCCGGAACAGCACCTGCGCTTCTCGAATGCCGAAGTTTGGGAGAAATATGTAGTGAGTGCACCTGCATCATCTAACAATATATATATATATATATATATATATATATATATATATATATATATATATATATATATATATATATATATATATATATATATATATATATATAGATTGGATCACAGTTGGATCACAGGATCACAGTTTATGCCAATCGCAGTGCTGGAGGTCTCCGGCTTTCTAGCCGTGAAGCGTCTTCAAAACATGTTCAGATTTTAAGGCGAAATAGATATTATACTTGCACTAAATGCTTCAACAAGGAGCGTACAAACTGACAATTCCCGGTTCAATATCAAGTGCAGGAGGAAGTATATCTGGCTACCGCCAAAGTAAGGACATATATGTCCTTCCTGTGTTGTAGTCTGTGGGAGTTTATTCTTCTTAAATACCCAGTTCTCGAGAATACAGAGTTCATTTTTGCATAATTCTCAATACACGAATATCTTAGATGCCGTGATACCTGAACACGAAAGCATCAGAACACACAAAGCCTATTTTAGTTGCCTAGAAGGCTTGAAAGCACAAACACATATATACAAACAAGTACAAATACTTGAACACAAAACACCTACGTGTTTGCGTACACAAACCTAAAGCTTGTTGCAATTGACCCAAGTATGCTTTACGATGTCTGTATATTCCATGTCGTCTTGCGTGATAAAGAACAAAACAGAGTCATATTGGCCGTTAAAGTCGGAATTTATCTGATGAATCCGAATTGTCACAAATTTTACCGGCAAGTGTTCGTCAGACTTTTGTAATATTTATCCGGAAACACCTATAACAAACGAAGCATTAGCGATAAAAAATAAAATTAATAAATTCAAGCGAATAATAACAATCGATGTAAGCCGCGCAGATTTCAGCCCTAATTGTACGAGTACGCGTCACCTTGTCTCTCCAGCACGCCCTCGGTACAACTGCCGCGCAAACCAACCAACACACTCAATACTGCATCTCCAGTGCCCTTCGCGAGAGAAAACTGAAGAATAAATACATTTCTAGCCTAACTCAATGAAAGCTACGTTATCAGGTGCGCGCGGCTAACCCAAAATCAAATCGCACTCATGAATGACCACATGACAGATGTAGGCGCTTGCTTGGTTGTTTAAAAAGTTCAATACAAGGCGGTATCAGCCAGCATTTAAATACTAATTTATTCGATGCATTTGTTGTATTGCGATGCAATGCATGAAAGTGGAATCGCGGGAACTGCGTTGAATGTATGGTAGCAAGCTGACTCTACACTGATTTCGAAGCCTAGCAATATATCTCATACTTCAATAACGTCGATCCATTTTCATGACCTAATGATCAGGAACACTACGAACGCATCATTTCTGACCATCGCCAACCCAACCTCAAAGAAACACACATCTTCCTGGACACTCTCTCGCGGTAGCAGCCCCGAACGTACGCACGACATGATCCTGAGACTGAAAGAATAAAGTATTAACGATGCCTCTTCTACTCTAACATGGCCTCACAGATATATCCCGTAAACTCATCCTGCTAATGCTGGCCACCTCTATGTGCGTACATACAGTTGGATTTGCGCCTTCCTCACACGCCCCATACCATCACTGAAGTCAGCAACCTCCGATCCGATCCCAGTTGCCGCTCCAGCAGAGGCACGCGACAAGACCACGAGCATGGTGGTATTCTGCCACCGTGAGCACGGCCTTTTTACATCTGCATCAAAAACTGTGATTGCCACACTCACGTTGTGTCTCCATGGCACCACCTACATAAAATGCCGCCTATTCATCTACTACGTGAGACACACTCGCACGCATAAGCACACTATACAAGATGGCTAATACGGAGACGTTCAGTGCGGGTTCCAAATCGTACTCCAAGTATGAAAGTGTTCAACTGGCTCATCGTACGCAGCCACCGAAAGGAAACTGCTAATTTTCCACTGCAAACGCCGAAAATGGTGGCAGCACGTTATCCCATGTAACCCAGGAGTCAACTATATGCAGGCTATAGCAGGGGTTTCAAACATGCGGCCCATCGCTAGCGACCCATCCCGCACGTGCATGTCCTCGGTCCATATTTTTTTATTTGCCTAAAAACGTCCCTCATGAGCTACACAGACGTGACTGGGCTCAAGTACGCTTTTCGTGAGGCACCCCATGCGGTGACCGTATGTGGAAACATAACTGGGGATCAAAACCTCTAACGGACGTCCAGATTTCAGGCATTCAAGACATCAATATCAATATGTTTCTCGAATACTGACGGCAAATTGCGTCTAAAAATTAGCCGTATATGAGATATGGGAAGGGCCTTCTTTGAAATGGCAACGTTAGCCGACATTTTGTTCAATCTACTGCACCTCCCCGCCTCGCTCCAATCTTCTTCACTGTCCGAGCCACTGCGGTACTAAACCTCGTGACTGCGGCCCGCTGCTGAGGTGAGTTTGAGACCACTGCCCTATAAGTATCCTCGGACTGCGCATTTTATCAAGCAGCTGTGTTACTCACGCGGTCAACCTGTTTTTTCAGGAAGTGCACGTAAGATCGGGGAATATCTAGCCGGTGCAGTTGCACATGAGTAGTCCCTTATACTCGGATCCAACCACACTGTGGGATGACGTGAGGCGTTCACTTTCCCACAACACCAAGACCACCGTGTGCTTTAGTCAGGACCTTCGCCGGCTGCCGTGCCCACCGTCGGCTTCGCATGTACTCTGGGACAAAAGCTGTTGTTAAACGGACGATAACAAGCCAAGAACACGCGAATGCTTTAACCCCAATTCAAAGAAAAATATACGCCTACATTGAAGAAAACTCACACCATCTCCCGCTAAAGGGGCCATGAGGTGACGCGAAGCAGCGTTTCGGCATGTCGAGCCCGCGTTTCAGAGGGGCAGTGGAGAGGGGCAAAGTGGAAGGGGGAGGGGAGAGGGGAAGTGGAAAGGGGGAGGGGAGATGGAGAGGGGACAGGGAGAGCGGGAAAGTGGAAACGGAGAGGAGAGGAGGAGGGTGAGGGGAGAAGTGAGGGGAAGCGGAGAGGGGGAAGGGGAGAGGGGGAGTGGAGAAGAGGTGTGGATAGGACGTGTGTGGAGAGGGCTTGCGCATGCGCAGTAAGGGTGGTCACGCCGCACACCACCACCACCACCGGATGGAACTCCGCCGTAAGATACTTCGCATCTAAAAATTGCCGGAACACTTGAGATATCGAACATCGGGCAACCAGGAACGCCCCAAGGAGTTGGTTTCCCTGACCAATTAATTGGATTTTCCTCACGAAAGGGAACTTTTCCACATGCATTTTGGAGAGTGGGCGGTGAGATTAGGAGGGCGCCACTCGGAGCGAGTAGAAAATACCGCTTGCCATCTCGTGCTTTATCCCATGATTGCTCGATGTTGCGCCGCCGCTCGGTCGTTGGGGTCGCCGTTCACTTCTGCATAATTCTTCGTTCACCTAAATAACGCGATAGATGCCGTAAAACTGAAGAACCCGCTGTTCTCCACTGAGCTTACATTAATCAGCACAGTCGAACGTGCAAAACAGAAGTCTGACGTCACCACTGCGTGCAGCATCCGAAGCAGCACACTGAGTACGGAATGAAAAACAAGGGCGACATCGCAGCCAAGGCACAGCACACTCTTTCGACTCCCGACGAGTAGGCACAGCTGTGTAGGATGACTTTGAGGCGGCATTTACCGTATTTTCCACATCGTGTTTGCTCGCCTATAACCCTTACCAGAATTTCATCCCGCAATCCAACAAAGTGCGGAACAATGATGCCATGCCCTTTTTGATGCCATGCCTTTTTGTAATTCAATCTGCTTTGTGTATTCTTTGTTTCTGCGGTTCTAACAGCTGCTTATTGTTTGTTTTATTTATTTGTAATCTTCACCGAGGGTCCCGTTGCAGTCGTGTACTTTGGGACCCTCGTCTGTATATTTTACTCCATCTAATATTCTTTTATATCATGATAATACTTATTGATTGATTGAAAATTACTAAATTAAATATTCGGCGTATTGCCGTCAAGGCGTGTTTTTACATTATCTTGAAGCAATGCAGTCAAGCCAACTTGCGCACCAATATTCGCATCGAATATACAAACATTTTCTTCAAATTGTATGTAGAATTATCCGATATATCGAACTTATCCCCCATTCTTTTTTTGCGGGTCTGATACATGAGACTTCGACTTTAATGATAATCGTTGGGGTTTTGCATCCCAAAACTTCGATTTGAATAAAAGGGGCGCCTTAGTGGGGGGCTCCGGAAATTTTGACCATCTGCTGCTCTTTTACGTGCACCTAAATCAAATTACACGGGCCTGTAGCATTTCGCCTCCATCATAAAGCGGCGGCCTCCGCCGGGATTCGATCCCGTGACCTTCAGGTCGGCAGTCGTGCACCATAAACCCTATACCACCGTGGCAGATTGACCGTAACAAATAGGCCCCTTAGGTAGAGGAAGGTATACGTTCGTTAGTAGTAGAAAGCTACAAGAAACCTAAGGATATGTCAGAAAGAGAGCTTAAGAGTTCACGAAAAACATGTCCTGGTTTGAGGTTCAAAAGCGGGACCAAAGGTTCTTCGGAGCGATTGATCTTCCTAATGAGCTCGCCACGACGGTAGCAGGTCCTTGCGAGGACGTCAATTTATGGACAACTTCAAGCACATCAGTTCTTTATAGCAAATCAGTTCCGCAGAAGTCCGTAAGGCAAAATTAGCTACTACATTACTCCAACCTGCAGGCTTTCGCACTTGACCGAATAGGCGTCATTGAGTTCTTGTTTTACTGCACCCAAGTACACTTTCGAGCACGTTCACATCTAGTCAGTGTTGTCTAATCTTTGCCAGACATGCACTGGTTTTCCGTCTCTAGCACCACGCGTCCTAATAGATTGCTGCGCCAATCGCTGCATCGAAGTGCCAGTTCCATGCCTGTTTTTGCGAGGATTGTCTTGGTTCCTTGAGCTCTCCCGATCGCGGATAACATTCGTGACCAGACCCCAGCCATGAACTAGCCAGCCAGGTACGTGGAGATGCGCGCAACGGCGCCCAAGACAGGGACGCCTTTCTTGTGCTCATACGCACCAACATTCGCTCGCAGTAGCGACGCGCACATTAATTACGGGTGACGTAGCCCGCTTTAGGGAAGTAAAGGTCATGTGTTCCACATGCAATTAGTCACGCGAATAGGTATGGAGTGTATATATCATGACGGTACATTTCTAGGGTGCAGCGTTGCAAATTAGGGTTCTGTATTTTATGTACGTTGTTCCTTTTCAGAAATGCACTGGCGATAACATCCCCACTGATGTTCGCTTCGTACTCAAGGCTGTGGAACTAAGCAAGAACCATTTTTCCGCATAACCTAGTGAGCCAAGTAAAGCTGCTCAACTTCCATTGTGTGCACTGCTCTCCTTGAATCTATGGGAAAAAAAAAAAACGAGTAGAAATATTGTCATTGAAGTGCATTGAGCAGATATTAAACAATATTATTACACGATGAAGCCCTTCCTTTCGGCACATCATATATTGGCATAGGCTTCTTACGCCACGTCTCTGCCGAGCAGGAATTACGCGCTCTTTATTGATGTGTAGTGTTTTCGCACGTTCACTTTCACTTGCGATGTACCTCAGCGCGTGTACAGATCACAGAAGATGGCATCGTGCCAACAAAAGCCTCATATAATTTCATCCCTGTTTCTGAGAAGCGTTGAAGGTACGCATTTCCGTTGTGAATGCACCCTTCCTCTGCAATCAAGGCATGTGCACAACATTCGCTTGGTAATACTGAGGAATGCAACTAAGTGAATTTCTCATAATAATATCAACACAGGCTGTTCGGCTTTCGCTTCATTTACAAAGGTGCATTGAGGTATAACTGAAATATAAAGCATTTTGCTTATTTGAAAATTTCACAATTTAATTCAAGGGTGCAAGGGGCGCTGTCAATCTCACTTGGCCCACTCTCCGTGAGGCACTTCAGGTACAAGAAAACACCTCGCAAAAATATATCATAAGTATTGCAAAAAAGCACGGAAATATGTAGAGCAACGCGCGTATACATAGGTACAAAAACAGGGGAACACACATAGGTGCAAAACAATCGGAGTCTTAGAGTGCACGGTTCCTCACAAAGGCAACTTCTACAAACTATAATGAGAAACGCCACTTAACAAATGCTAAAATAAAGTAAGGCTATAAATATATATGTCATCATGATCATCAGCCTGGCTACGCACACTGCAGGGCAAATGCCTCTCCCATGTTCCGCCAATCAAACAGATCCTGTGCTTTCTGATGCTACGTTATCCGCGATGTGCAGCGCCTATTGGCGGCGAGATCGACCTATAGGTGGCAGCAGCGTCGCCGCGTTAGTGTGGAGAGGCGGTTGGAGGCGCGTATACAAATGCACACAGCCGCGCTTCGTTGTGAGCAGTTTGAGCCGATTGTCGGCGAATAAAATGCGGTGATTGCTGCTTACTGGTTGGTAATATGTACACTCCTCATTGTTGAATTGATGCACGAAGATCATCCAACGTTCCTATTACTAGTGAGAGAAGCACAATCTGCAGATGAAAGGGATGCTCGCCCTGGATGACATTCTACGCTTACGCACTATATATTGCTGTTTTCTCGGTACGTGTTTAGCTTGTGTTCTGTGTACTACGCATTGCTATAGCACGACTGAACTACTTAAGTGTTTACTTCTTGTTCATTTGTATACCAGCCCATATTCCTGTGAATTCAATAGCACCGTTCACGCGAATACGCATACGCAGGTAAGAGTTTAGCACTCAGCTTTCATCGATTGATTACGTGCACGACAATGATGCAACAAAGGTCCGGTTATTTTGTGGAATAAGTGTTTTTTTTTTCAAATAATATTGTCCGCTGCCTTCCATCAATTTATAGCAACTCCATCCAAACGCTCAAGATAATGTAAAAAAAGGGATGAGGCTTTACGTGAAATTATGCGACATAAGTGTAATGCGCGCCGTCGGGCTAAGAACACGTACGGGTGGGTGTGCGTAAATTTCGCCCCAATTTCAAATTGCGCGCGGCAACACCGTTTTATCACTGCCGTGTCATTCTATTGTCTGTTTTTTTTTTTTGAGGGACAGTCTCAGACTTAACTCGATAGAAATATTCCGCTGTAGCGGGACCACGACCGTAAAATAAAAGGACATCTTAAGCGAAACTAAAGCTAATCATGAACTACAGTGCCGCAGTTATACACCTAACAACAACGGGAAAGTGGATGAGCCTCGTTTTTGTTTACCACGGAGACGCTAAAACGCTGCATTCACACACAATTTAATGTTCCTCATGTTTGGGACTATGCCAAGCCCACTTTACGATGTGCTTGAACCAGAAAGCGGCATCAGCGCTGAAATGATTCTGGCGAACGAAGGGTACGACGCCAATACACAGCCCTCTCGAAAGTCGCACTCACTGACCTTATTACAATGCGCCTGCAGCCGAGCAAGCCCATTTGCTTCTGTACACAGTGTTGGGTATATGTACGAGCAGTTAAAATCGCTCTAACATAACAGAACAAACCGCCCTTTGAGAACGTGCAGGACGTAAGCGCACATGCAAACACGACGTGGCTAGCAGACGACGCAGGGAGCAATCCACACTAGGAGCGCTTCAGCCAGTAGCCGCCAGGCGGCGACTCCGCTCGATCTCGCGGCCAATAGGGGCGCCACTGAAAGCCGCGTAGCGGCGGCCGCTTGAACCGCTGGTCGGTCGCGTAGCAGACGCTTCGTTTGTGCGCGTCCCAGATGATTTCTTTTGCGGTGACAGTGTGCGCAAAGGAGCCGTACTTTATAATAGTGGACATGTGTCCGATGTCAAAGCTGTGTGGGACGACAATGTACGTCACCATACGAGCTAAGTGTTTGGAACAGACAAGCGTCAGCAAGCTTCCCTACGAAGTGGAGCTCATTGTAAGTACACCGCCTTCGTTATAACGTCGCGATCAATAATGCCTGCATGCGTTGACGCGTGAACCAACGTTTTTTCTCGACACAGTAGCTTCGTTTATGTGCCATGTGTTAGATTTTGAGGGAGTGCTGTCGCACCGTCGTATAGATTTCACAGGTGTGGCCACGCGAAGGGTCAGCGTTGGTAAAACGTTGAAACGAGCACGATAAACTTGTGAAAAAATAAACGATACACTTGTCATCATCGGTGCAGAAGCGCACAGCGAACATTCTGCACCGATGATCGCATTCCAGTGCCATTAATAGGTAGAATGCAGCCGATTTCGTCCAGCACACGTGTGATTCCACGGCGCTTTTGTAAAAGAGCCGTCACCTTCCCCACATTCTCTGGTATTGCGCTTCGCGCCATTCGTTTTTCAAGAGAGCCTAGGCATCGCGTCTTCACACTATTACCAACCTCATATGTGCATTGTAGCGTCTACAATGCAGGCGAGGCGACCAAGTGTAAACGTAGTAGCGTTCGCTGAATACGTAGCGACATAAATGGAGACATAAAAACACGGTAATCGTTCTAACACTCGTAAAAAAAGCGCGATTGCTTACTTTCTACGTCGTACAGCCGCAATCCACCGCCGCCGTCGCCCTCGCTCATGAAATAACACCGGAAACCTGTAAAAGTGCGTTCCTGCGACTTTTTGTGCGTGTTTTAGCAGCCGAAAACGCAGCAGTTATTTTTCGACATCGCTGAGGCTCGACAGAGTCGATAAATTACGACGAAAACACATCCATCCGTGCGCTCGCGTAGACGCTCGCGGGAACACTGCTCGCCGGGACCCGTCGGCGCTTCCGAGCCGTGGCGGCAGATGGCGTCGTCGGCGCTTTGCGCATCGCCTATACCCGCAAACTTCTTAATCTCATCTGTCCCCCTAACTTTCTGTCTCCCCTCGCGCATTTGCATTCTCTTGGAATCCAGTCGATTTCTCTTAACGACCAGCAGTTGTCTTGTCTGCACACTACATGCCCTGCCCATGTCCATTTCTTCTTGATTTCGACTAAGATGTCCTTAACACCCGCTTCTTCCCTGACCCACTCTGCTCTCTTCTTGTTCAATAAGGTGATACCTATCATTATCCTTTCCATTGCTCGCTGCGTCTTTCTCATTATAAGTTAAATCCTCTATGCAAGCATCCAGGTTTCTGCTCCGTAGGTGAGTACCGGTAAGATGCAGCTGTTAAATACATTTCTCTTGAGTTGATAGTGATAAACTGCCATTCATGATTTGAGAGTGCTTGCCGAATGTGCTCCGTCCTATCCTTATTCTCCTAGTTGCTTCAGTCTTATGGTTCGGTTCCGGGATTATACCTAACTCAAGTAGATGTATTCTTTTACAAATTCCATTGCCTCGCGATTATCGCAAAACACTGTTCTTTTCCGAGACTGTTGCACGTTGCCTTAGTTTTCTGTATATTTTTTTCATACTTGCCGTTCTGCTTTTCTTGTCCAATTCAGTAACCATGAGTTGCAATCCGCCCCCTGAGTTACTCATCAATGCAATGTCATCAGCGAATCGCAGGTTACTAAGGTATTCCCCTTTAACTCATATCCCTAACTCTTCCCAGCCTAGGGCCCTGAAAACCTGCTGTAAGCACGCAGTGAATAGCATTAAGGAGATCGTGTCTGCCTGCCTTACACCCTTCTTTATTGGGATTTTGTCGCTTTCTTTATGGAGGACTATGGTAGCTGCACAAGAAGGCAATGCACTAATATATGTGTACAAGAAGACAATGCGCTAACAATTTCTCTTTATTTACTACATTTGCAGTTTCTTTGTGAACTTTTCTGATTGTGCTATCCGTAGCAATCATTAAAGTCTATGGTTTCATAACGAAACACTTTTATTAGAAGCCGACTTTACCACAAGATTGGAGGGACACTTCGGCCCAACCAACGCCACAGTACAGAAATTATTTTCAACATCGCTCTTTACGCATGAGCTAGTAAACATTTCGAGGTTTGTGTGCTTTTGTTAAGCATAACACCATCTAGTTATAGGGTGATAGCACACCTCATTGCGCGCACAAAATAATGGATGTTTCCGTGCACCGTGTAACTCATTGAATTAACTTAATTTACGTCGCTCGGGAGAAATCAACATGTCTACATTTGTTACATGTACCCAAGACTAAAATGCAACATACCATTTGTGA